>NC_142838.1:9398939-9701969 GCF_061612785.1 Hesperophylax consimilis | reverse complement strand
GAAGGTGACACACTGAGTCTTTTGGATTGAAAGTTCAAGACCATGTAACGTGAGCCATGTGCAAAGGGCATTCATGGCTTCGTTAAGATATTTGACGGCAAGAGGGATGATTTTGGATGATAAGAAGAAAGCTATGTCATCTGCGAACTCGATAATTTTTATTTGTGGGGGAATAGTGGCATGCATATCATATGTGTATATATTATACAGTAAGGGGGACAATACATCGCCTTGTGGTAAACCCTTCCAAATAGACCTACTTTGAGGAGAAATATCTGGAAGTTCAATGAAAATTTTTCTATCTAGAAATAGATTAATAATTGATTGGACAAACATGGGGGGAAGGCCAAGGCCTAGAAGTTTTTTTTTCAGGATTGGGATGGAAACATTGTCAAAGGCGCCTTCTATATCTATAAAGACGGCAAGACAAACTTCCTGTTTGGAAATTGATAAATTAATATCAGTGCTGATGATGGCAAGGTTATCCTGAGTGGATTTTTTTTTCCTAAACCCAAATTGAGATGGAGAGAGAAGCTGTTTACTCTCGACAAAAAATTCTAATCGGTTTTTAATTAATTTTTCATAAAGTTTACTGAGGGTGGATGAAAGAGCGATTGGCCTGTAGTTGGATCCAAAATTTGGAGATTTGTTTGTTTTTAAAATAGGGATGATTATTTGAGAACTCCAGTCATCAGGCATTATACCAGTCTGGAAGATTTTATTTAAGATGCTTAAGAAGTGGTTTAGAACATTATCATTACTATTTTTGATTATGCTGTAAGGTATACCATCTCTGCCTGGAGATGAGTCCTTGACTGTTGATAAACCATTTTTTAGCTCAATTAAGGTGAATGGAGAGTCTAGCCAATGATTAGACATGGGAGTATTATAAATGGGCGTTATTTCATCTAAGTTAGGAACAGAAGGGGGGGCAATTTTGTCCAAGAATTCATCTATCCATTTAGAATGGGACGCTCGAGGAGATGGTGAACTGAAGGAGGATCGAAATCTTCGGATCATAGACCAAACTTCCGAAATTGGAGTGTTCGGAGATACTGAACTGCAAAAGTTGTACCACCCGGATCTTTTTTTTGACCTCAATACCCTTTTGGCATTGGATTCAGCGTTTTTGTATATAAGATAGTTCTCCATAGTCATATTGTAACGATAGGAAAGAGATTTAGCTTTCCGAATTCTTACTACTTTGGAACATTCCTCATCCCACCAGGGAGTTGGAGGGAGTTTTTTGAGAGATTTAGTTTTAGGGGGAGGATTTGATTTATTTATTGCAGTTATGAGCATTGATTTGAAGTTATTATAATCATCTTTGACGGAAAATATATCGGTGGCGGGTGAATTTAGTAGGAACTTGTCCATATGAGAGTTAAATTCATCCCATTTGGTGTGTTTCGTTTTAATCTTTGTCGAAATATGAGACTTGTCCGATTGGAAAGAAGTTTGATAAGTAATGATGATCGGGAAATGATCACTGGAGCAAGGGTCGGGGGACACCACCCACGAGGAGAGAGAAGCCAGACTAGTAGAACATATCGAGAGATCCACTGCACTGGGGTTTGTGCTGGGGCGTGAGATCCTAGTAGGAGATCCGTCATTCAAAAGGAAAAGGTTGGATTGATCTAGGAAATCCATCACACTTCGACCATCTCGGTCGGAGAAAGCAGAACCCCAGACGGGGGAATGGGCATTAAAATCGCCTAATATAAAGAAAGGAGGGCTTAGTTGACTTACAATTTGCAACCAAGTTTGTTTATTGAAGTGGGCTGTTGGGGGAAGATAGACTGAAATAAAGGATGTGTCCTTTATTTTAGCTGCAACCATTTGGAAGTCAGCATTGGGGGGTTTGATATTATTTATTGGGGAAAATGATATGGATTTTTTAATAAAAAGGGCAGCACCGCCGCCCGAACCTTCCGGGCGATCGTCGCGGAGACAGGAATACCCTCCCACATTAAAGTGGGTGGATGGAGTAAACCAAGTCTCCGAGATAGCAGCCAAAGAAATAAAGTTGGAATTTAATAGGTTAAGGAGATCAGATTTGTTAGAAATAGCACTTCGGCTATTCCACTGAAGTATTCTGACATCCTGAAGAGCCATTTTGAATAAATGATTTTAATGTGGAAATAATAGTAGCAGCGTTGGACGGTAGATTAGTTTGAGAAGAAATAAGGTCAATTAGAAGAATAATAAGAGTTTGGATAAATGAAGAATTGTCTTGGGAGAGTTTTTCAGAAAGTTTAAGAGAGTTCATTGAGGACGGATTATAATTATTTGCACACCCATTTGTGGCATTTGAAAGAGGTGAACCATTGGGATTTAAGAGCAGTGAGTTGTGTTGTTGCTGATCGTATCCAGGAGCCGGTTTAGAGATAGCGTTTTTGTATGTGAATTTAGTTGAACGAGAAGAAGTTGTTGTAGTGGAGGGAAGAGGGTTGGATGAGGAGTTGCTGGATAAAGCCTCAGCAAATGATTTTTTGACAGGCGGGAATAATTTAGAAGCCTGCAGAAAAGACAAGTTCTGAGAGGCCATAGAAATTTTAATATTTTTTTGGCGAGATTGTTCTGGGCAAGATGTGTTGATAGCTGTATGTGAGCCTGAGCAGTTAAAACATTTAGGTGAGGAGGAAGAAGGACATTGGTCAGCTGCGTGGTTTTCTCCACATTTAAAACATCTGGGTTGAGATCTGCATGCAGCTTTGGTATGACCAAAACGGCAGCAATTGAAACATTGAGTGGTGGGATATGTATACATTTCAACTGGTAATGAGTTGAAGAATAAATATATATGGGAGGGAAGAGATTGACCTTCAAAGGTGATAACAACAGATTGGGAGGGCTTCCAGGTAATTATACCCTCAGAGGAGTCCTTGTAATTTAGCCTCCTGGCTTTTATGGGATTGCCAATGTGTTGGGGGGTTGAAAGTGAAGACAGAATTTCTTCGATGGACAGATCGGTCGAGATACCTCTGACCAGGCCCATGCGAGTGACATTGAAAGTAGGGATATATGCCTTGAACTTTGAATTAGATGAAATGAAGATATTTTTGATGAAACTGTTGGCAGCTGGCCCTGAGAGGAATTCGACGGAGATTCGGAAGCGACCCTCGGCTTTTACACCTCCAGGTTTGATTGAAAGATTCTTGCTATTTGATAGGAATTTGCCAAATTCAAGAGGGTGGATGGTTTTTCCTTGCTCAGTTTTTTGGGCGTATGCTATGAATGGGCCACGGGAATGAGGAGAATAAAAGTTTGTTGGAGGAAGTTGAGAAAGTGCTGGTGGGGACAGTGAAGTCGAAGGCGAGTCAAGTTTTATTGGGGAAGAAGGAGTAAATTTCCTTTTTTTGGTAGAAGTCAAGATGACAGAATCACTGTCAGAAATTTCTACATTTTCCCCGTCTGGGGGGTCTGGAGAGGGATCTGGGGGCTTTGTAGGGGGTCCAGGAGGGAAATCTTCCTCCATTATTCACAACAGTAAACAACTACAATAATAGTATGAAAAATGACAGAAAAAAAAAAAGTTTATAAATATCTGGAAATCAGCAGCGAAAAGTGACTCCTGGAAGATCAGGAGGGAGAAGAAACCTCAAGGCACAACACACTACACTTTTTTTTTGCCAGAAAACAAAAAAGAATGGTAAAAAATTAATTTTAGATGGAGCAAAACAAAACAACTGATGACAGCCAAATGTTATTGTTGCAATCACTCAATAAAGTTATTCCGAAAAATAAATATTCACTCTATAGTCTAGACTTGCAGAAAAGTCAACAGATGTCGCACATTAAAAATAAAAAATAAGATAGGTTTATCTAAAAAGACGCTGTCTGGATTGCATTTAGTTCGGGTTGAATCTTGCGATCATACATAAAGATAGTTGCCAATAAAAATGTGCGGTGAAAAAATGAAGACAATGTTAGTAGTTCTTATTCGAAGTATGATACAGTTGAAAGTGACCGAGGGGAATAGGGTCCCATTAGCTTAGTTGGTAGAGCACTGTCCCGGAAAGACAAGGGTCCTGGGTTCGGGTCCCAGATGTGACCGCTTCCTTTTCTGATTTTTCTGTTTCAGATTTTCGTTTAGAAATCACTAATATTGTCTTCAATATTTAAATATTACAATTTGAGGTTTTACTCAATAAAGTTATTCCGAAAAATAATGAACATTTTAAGATAAACCGTTTTATCAATTTTTCTAAGATGCAGTAATTGTTTTTTGATACTTGAGCCATTTAATCAAATCAATTAAATACAATTCGGTAATTTTCCACCATAAAAGTGCTTATTAAAATTATGTTCTTATCAGAACAGCCTTGTTATCCGTCAAATGGGTCTTAGTCATGACTATTTGAAACAATACGCGTTGATTGTTGTGTATCAATAATAATATTGCATAAGTAGATATAATGGAGATTTTTTTTTAGTTTTGATTCTTATGAAAGTTTCATATTGTAATAAAAACTTGAAAACGGTCTAAAAATCTGACTTTGGTGTAGATACTGAAGATAGTATTGTTAGTGAAGAATTAATCGTGCTGGTTATCCATCTTATAATTATGAACACAATTGCACTCGATATGCTCATCCCTCCGATGAGCAACGAGGTCTGGCTGGACCTTTTCAATTGTAAAAGTTGCGTAACCTTTTTTCAGGCTTGTTAAAACGGAACGGTTTTACGAATTCAGTCAGTGCGGTAAACGCGACGGGCTCAGATTTTTCGTAGTATATTTTTTTCAAAAACCGGTTTCGTGTAAAAGTACTACAAGGTCTCTTGAGACCTAACAAATATGTTGAATGTGTTCTCGTGATTGGATTCTTGTTTGAACGTGCATTTGAGGTAGTTATTTTTATAGCGCATAAAATTGAAATGAATTTAGTTTGGTAATTCCGAGCAGAAGACTGACAAGAGACGTTCGTTCGTAGTTGCGCTGACCCGTCAGTTGGTAAACCAAAAAAAGAAAACCGGACCACAAATCCAAAGTTGCACATATAATATCTCTCAATACCAAACATTTATTATATTTTTCAAACTAATGCAATTTTACATAAGGTCTGCATAGACCTTGTTGCTCCACTTATCGCCTTCCGGATGTTGCCCATCGGAGGGTTACTTTTAAATTCATAAAAAAATAACTTAGGTTACTCTTCACGTAGTTATTCGATTGATGAAGAATGTCAGATTTATATTTATCAAAAAGCTCCATAGAAAGCGTTGAAAATAAAATAGTTATGTTTCTAAATCCACGGTGAGCCCAGTTTCTCCTGCACGGCCTCTGGAGTTGCATCTCTCAATTTTACCTTCAAGTCTTTTTTCTGGAGTGACAATCAGTATTTTCCGTAGAAACTTCTGACATTCTTAGGAGTAACAGCTGCGCGGCCTTTTTCCCCCAAATAAATTTTGAGTTGAAGCCAAACACTTCACCAAACGGAATAATAATTTTTTTGCTTAAATAAAACAAATCAATTTGCATAAACATAGCAAAATAATTGACATGTTTCGAAACCAATTGATTCTTTATCAGGATAAACCATAGACTAAGTATAATGCATCAATGGGATAAACATATTATGTGTATATATAAGAAGTATCCAAAATGATTTATTTTATTTAGATTAAAATGACGCCACAAAGTGAATTTTTGCAATTACTGAAGAAGTAGGTACTTATTTTTTAATATAAAATGATTAAAAATCGGCCAAAGAATTTTTTTTATGATTTAAGGTGCTATTTTGCAAATTATTTGTAATTTGTTATATAATAATTGTTAATGAAAAAAAATATATTTTGCTATATCTACTTTGTAAATATATTGTAACATAAAATAAAAATCATTAATTTAAAAAATAATGTATATATTTAATAAAAATAATGTATATTTAATAAAAATAATGTATATTTATTAATAATAATGTATATTTAATAATAATACGGTGTAACAAGCACAATAAACAGTTTTTTCTTTGGTGAGATTGCGATTGTAAATATATTTTGTATTGATATGTAATTTAAATATTACCACTGTATCTACCTAATTAATTATTTGTAAATAATTCAATCACAAGCGAAATTCAAAGTAGTTTCATGCTAATATAAAATAAAAATATTGGAACAACTGTGTTATAGAACCCAAAGCACGGAGTGATCATCCAAAGCGTTGATCAAATGTGATCACAAAAATTTGAAAAAATAATTAAGACATTTATTTACCATTCATAATACCTACAGCCTTATTTAAGTACCAAGCTAACCTCTTAATTCAAATTTAAAATAATGGTCTTTAAAGAACATTTTAATTACATTTACTAAATTTAATCACCAAAACAAGCTGGTCCTACTTTACGGGATTAAGCTAAAAACATTATAAAAATACTAATCCCAAAATGAACGGTGTGCACTGCGCAATGGATTAAATAATTCAAGTACGGTCAGCATGTAAAATGTATGTCCAGTGTACAGTGGCTTGAACGTAACATGGACCGTGTCTGGGCACCAGGTGAGGATGGGCCCGGGGCCCCAGAGGTCGCGGGGCGTAGCTAATCCTTCCCTGAACTACTGGCACCTGCTCAGACTGGCTTGCTAGCTAAACTAACCTAACTAAATATTGCCGCAGTATCTACTGCCTTATTGTATTCCATAAGGGATTTTAGTGGATTAGAATTTTATCATGATTACATTAACAACAGCAACAAACAAGCTTTTATTAACAAACACTCTGAAATTATATATTATATTTAAGACGATGCACTACGTAGTAATGCAAAATGATTGTAACAATAATACGTACTAGGAGAACCTTGAAAAAGAATCAACATTAATGTATCTGGGTTATTCAATGAATACTGAATACCTGTGTGAATTCTTGACATAATCAATTCCAAATTTAAAAATAACTCTTTAATACAAACAAAATATGATGTCATTCAGACGGATTGATCATAATTTTTATTAAGTTTTATCGCTTCTAAAATATTACGCATAAATAAGTCATCGCATCGCTCCGACTACGAATAATTAAGGCGATTCACTACGTAGTAATGCAAAATCATGTGTTTTTAGTTTGAAAATTTGGTCGCCTAGAAATGTTTCAGATGCTTTAATTAAATACTGCGAGTAGAATACATCTTGGCCTTTGAAATTATCGAGTATTTTTTAGATAAGTCTTTTTATAAGCCCAGAAAAAAAAATGTATAAGGCCCATGAAAACTGCTTTATAGTTCAAAATCTCCTACATACGAACCCATTTTTGGTTATGATTTTATTGTATAATGTGAAAAATTAAGTTATTTATAAAATGTTCGGAAAAAAATTAAATATTTATCCCTGAACATCCACAAAATAAAATAAAAGGCACTTTTTGGTCATGTTTTTTTCTTGGATAAATCAAAATAGGCGGATGGTGTTAAGCGGGAATTTAAACCTTATCGCCATCTACGTAAGGGCTGTTATTGGTAGCGGCTCGATTTAAAATATTGCACGATGTAGTGCATCGCCTTAATGTGTTTCATTTAAGTTTGTTCAAAGGGCAAGGAAAATTTATACAGGAAATGCAAGCATAGATAACAGAAACTAGGGAATTGGGCCATGAACCATTATTATTATGAAACCGCGCGCACAAAATTCACAATGCATGCATTCACGCACAGCAGCGCCTCCCCTTTTTTTCTACCTACACATCAAAAGCTTGTCTTTCATTGGCTCCGCCGCTTTAATAGTCCGTACAGTTCGGTCCCAGTTCGGTGACAGTTGGAACACTTCCATGCTACGTCACCCTTTTTATCTTTTACGTATGTTAGCACGAAGCTCCAACATTTACGAAAGATATTAAATAAATGTAGGTCTTATTCGCTGGCCAAGTGAAATTAGTGACAAAACAGGACGATGTATAGCGTGACAAAAATAATTTGTGTCACGTTTTTTCCCAATTTTATTTATATTTTATAAATATTATAAGTTCAAGCCACTACTGCCTTGCACCAATCTTATCACGAAAACAAAATAATTATTCACAATGAGCTTGAAACCATTCATTGTCTAAGCTTAATTCATAGTTACTATTCTTAATATACGAGATTTGGAGATATAAAACCTTTCATATCGAGTTAGTTCATAACAATATTGCCAATTAATATAGTATACCGATTGTGTATGTTAGTGTAACTAAAGTGGATTTCAAAATAATGGGTAATGAGCGCCATCTTTTCTTATAGAGAAAAGAAAACTAACACACCTTTTAGAATTCTTACCTTCGGTCGTGTACCTATGAGTAGGTAACCTGTGTTAATGGTACTGCAACCTAAGATTCATATTAAATTGCAATCAGCACACAGATATACAGATAAATAGAAAAAAATATAAATAGCATATAACAAACGGCAACCGGATAAATCATCGCAATGATAATTCATCACATCTTTAAAAAGTTATATAAATGACTAATGACTAATGACTTAATATCACTTTTTAAAAGTGTGTTGAATAGTCTCTTGTTGAGTTATCATGGAACCATAACAAACAACCTATGATCTATCCCGAAAAGAGCTCTACCAGGGCTTAGTTCACTGCGTTCTTAGTTCACAAAGCGGCAAACCGGGTAGATACTTTGGGTTCCTTTTCGAATGATAAAATTAGTGTGTCGACAGCCATTATTCCAGGCTGTGACGAATGATCTGGGTGATCTTCGATCCAAGGTTAATGCAGTGAATTGGCCTAGGTTCAGACCAGAACCTCTTCAAATAAATACTGCCCAAAGCAGCATGCGCAATATCAAAATCCAGATTTCACCAAAATTTTGGAAAGCAAATGAAAACACGACCTTTGTACTATGGATTGATGGTCGTTAGATACTCTGATTGTATTACACTCCAATTTTAAAATTACAACTCGTACGTTCTTGATTCGTCAGCAACACACGAGGCGGAAGCTCCTCTTTCGACTTGAATTTTGTTAAAGAATGATCTTTTTTTCAATACAATCATAGACAAACAAAAGAATACCAGTGCATAAACGTATCAAAGACAAATTAATGACTAGGAATATACCCTTTATAGTTGCATAATATTTTTAAATGTATAATATCATTTGTACAATATAACGATTAAGACGACTCTAAACTAACATTTCGAAGTAAGTAGTAGCGTATGAAGTCTGAACTAAAAATTGCGCAATTACTTTATAAGAATTTAAAATTACTTTGTAAGTATTCCTAATTAATTATATTTCTCTATACTATATATAACGTCGTATATTGCTTATTATTTACATTTTTCACTTTATTATTGAACCAGTAACAAGTAACATCAACACTATATTGAGTTAAGATGCAATGAACATTTCAAACTGGGTTGTTTACCCATGGAGGTAAGAACTTTTTTCCTTAATAACATTCCGATTCTTTTTTTTTATGATTGGTGGTCTCCGTGGTGGAGGGTAGAGCCTCTCGACTAACAAACTGGAGATCGCGGGTTTACATCTTGCGCAATTGAGAATCTCAATAACGATGCTGTGTTTTCACTTATGACTGTATAATTAATCTTACCTAAAACATTCGAACATCTCAGCATAGGTTCTCCTAGTGAGGTGTTCACAAAACACGTCCATAGACCCATAAAGATACTGATTATTAAGACGAGGCAATACCCTAAAATAAAGCCAGAATCTTAACTATGTACGTGACGCAGCCGTGGACAAAAATGTGCGACGCGGGACCCTGGTGTATTGGATAGACCTGCAGTTGAATTTTTCCTATTAAATCTCTAAAAGAAAGTGAGAATCTTAAGGACACAAGTAATGAACTGGTGTAAAAACAATAATGGACGGATTTACGGTTAACGACTAAATAAAATCTTAAATGTCTCCAGAAGGATCCCCCGGGAAGTTTCACTGTCAATTCATGGAAAAATCACCGTCTGAAATAATAAGATCTGTTGCTTACCGCTAATTTTATATTTTATACTTGAAATATTTATATTGTAAGGTCCTGTTTTTATTGATATTTAATATAAATAACTTACATCCGTAGGGATCGCTCTAGAAACATTTGAAATTTTAGTGATGCGTTCATAAAAAAATAATTAAAATGTGAACGTCGAGCAGAGCCGTGTTATTGTTTATTATATATGTCATTCTTAGGTCGCCTGTATAAATGATACTTATTGTGTAAACTATATGTAATAGAATAGAAATGAATAAATAAACAAATAAATGAATCTCGGTTTATTAGTTGATAGATCATGATGAACAACGCAATACTGCACCATAAGATAAATTCTTATTTTGCACTATGTGCCATCTACACCATTTACACATTTTACACTGTGTGCTAAGTGCCATCTCCTCTGCCGTATATGCCATGTCTTATCTGCAATTTCCTATGTGCCATGTCCTATGTACCGAGTTGCACCATGGAAGTTTGGCGGGTAAGTGAGTGAGCGGGGTTTAAAAACGGAGTCATTAAAAATTTCACATGTAAAAACTTTTCCAGCAGCTTTTTATATTTTCGTTCCGTTCAAAGTTTCGACGTAGAGAGCTTTTTTGTAACGAGGAGGCAACGAATGGCAAACTATTTCGATAATAAGATATATTACAGAATTTTTAACTAAACTAAAATTCATAAATTTATTAGTTCATAATCAAAATAAAGACTATCCAAAGTATGTACTTATTAGCGAATAAGATTATTTTACACATTAAGTTTGGATTGTTGTCAAAATAAACATTGATGTTATGCTCCCTTAAAATTCTCAAAAAAATGTTGAAAAATTCAATAAAGAAAGCAACCGGCACTAATAAAGCATCTAATCATATTTTTCAGACAGGCAAATTATCTAATTATTATTTTTTTTGGTAAACTAATCTTGTCTTAAACATTAGTTTACCAAAAAAAATAATAATTAATATTTGACAAGTTCTAGTATCTTCACCAAAAAATGTAGACAATTTGTCTCGACGCCATCTAGTGAGAGAGTTAGCACTTACAATGCCTTTCTCATATAAAATAAAGTTGGTTGTTTCAGGTGAAAAAAATGTAACAAGCAGTAATTGTTGAATGAAACACTCGTATATATTTAATTATTTCGCGGATAAGAGATAAGCCGCCATAGCTCAGTGGTCAGAGCTGTCGACCGGAAATCGAAAAGACACGGGTTCAAGTCCCGTTGGCGTTATGTATCTTTTATCAGGAGATTTTTCAATGTAGATGAGTGTTTCAGGCTAATAATTATTGCTTAAAATAAAGTTAATTATCATATAGGTGACAATCATGTTAGTAAACTGTAATAAACCTAGATTATAGAAATCTTACTATACATATTAATTATTTAATCAAATACCCCATACTATTAATAATAGTCAAACTCCTGTAAAATATTGGCAGCATCAACAACGCTGGCCGCTAGAGGCGCTAGTGTAGCATGTTGACGTTGACATTATTTCGATGGCGTTAAATTGATATTATTTAATTCTTGATGGCGATTCTATGCGCCTTCTAATTTGTATTTTGAGAAATATTGATAAACTAAAATTCATAATGAAATATCCCGCTAACTAGGTTCTACGGGTGAAATAAATGCAAACAACAAAATCACTAAACGTTGACGGATTATAGGTATTAGTAAGTTGGTAAAATATTATATGAGTACGTTTAATCCTGGCAAATAAAATGTTATTGATAACAAACAAGTTAAATCAACAAATAAGAAATTAAATAAAATTTCCCCAAAATAATAATAACTTTACCTTTCTTAATCATCAAAGGCAAAGCTAATATTTAATAAAAAAAAATATGTGTGATAAAACACAAACAAGTTAAGTTAGTACGTATTTATTATTATTTACCTACATGGCAGATAGGTATAATAGTTTCAGTATAATTTCCTCCACACTAGGCAAACACCTGTGCTTTGTAGCATTTGCTTAAAACTGTTATAAAATTGAGCGTTATCAGATATAATATTAGTTTTGTCTCAAATTCAAAGATTTTTTTAAATGTCTGTTGTGTAAAAATTTTGATAATATTCATACCCGATACTAACATTGTTTTGGGTGAAAAGTAATCTTTTTTTAAATGGCTCGTTTTTCACCAGTTCTGGACCCCTGCGCTAGACTCACGCCGCGTCCTAGTTGGCTGGGAAGTTCAGAACTTGGATTCATTGTCCGCGGTCGGATTTAATGGCTTGCCGTGTTTTCATTGTATTTATTTTAAATTGCGTCAATCCATATCTGCCTTAAGCGGACAGATGATATTTTAAAAAACTCAAAGACGAACTTAGTTAAAAACCTCTTAATTATATGGATAATGTTGACATTAAGCCGCGTCTCCAGCGATAACATTACCACAAATGTTTATGCAAACGCGAAATATTGGGGCAGGGTCACAATTTTTTTAGTTGTGATTTGTTTTTATCCAATTTTTTGAAAACATTCGTTCGCAGAAAACCCGACTTTAGTTAGTATTAAATTGTTTATTGGCGTGGGCACAACATTTTTTTTTGACATCGATAAATAAAACGCCTTCGAAAAGCTTTTACATACAACAAAGAAAAATTAACAAACGAGACAATTTTTTTCTTTTTTTTACGTACTACACAAGAGTTTAATTGCTCCCAACTGGTGAGGCTATGACATGCCCAATTGGGGATTTTGTGAGGCTGAAGTAGATAGGGGAGGAGAAGGATGAAGGTAAAATAAATAAAAATTGAAAGAATCTGGCTACTAAGTTACGGCTAAAGCTGTTTCAAGCAACTTTTTGATTCTGAAAGGCAGGGCGATATTGAGAATATCACCAATCTGCACATAATTCGCATTCCTTGGTGACGTATTTAGAAGTGAATGAAGTTATTAGAATCTTTTAAAGTAAAACTTTATGTGTGGGAAATTTTAACTGCTATGCTGTATTGCTATATTAAGGTTGCTACGTCATTTCCATCATGATAAAGAGCTTTGATAATACGATGGCTGAGAGTTAAAATATTGTATCTGCAATTTCGGTCTAAAATGTATTGTATCGAACAGGAAAAATGATTTTATTGCATTTGATATCAATTGCGGCTAAAGTTGCACACCTGCAAGTTTGATGACCCCTTTTTCCAACACATAATATTTACAAGTTAAAAAATGCATCAATCTGTTACCAAGCGGCAAAACGACTGGATCGAGCATGCAACAGTACGATAACCCTATTTTCTAAAACGAATTTAAAATATTGACAAAGCCAAAAGCTGGTCCTGGGCAAAATATTATTCGCATCACAATACCTGCATTTTGAAAACGTTAACAGGTTTTTGCAAGCTGTCACACAAACGCTTGTAGGAGATATTATAAATAGCCCATTAAAGCAAAATATTGGAGGATTCAAGTTTTAAAACTAGGAGTAGCGACAACGCCATCTGTTCTTACAATTTCTGAGTGTCAACTGAAATCTGTATGCGTTTCTGTTCCTCCATCACGGCGCAATCATTTTAAAGATTACAACTATGTGCAACGAGCTGTTTACTACGGGCACTCTATCAGCTGAGCCAGACGCATCTGTCATCATTACAATAATGGGGCGTCTTCGTGTGCCGGCCCTTATAATCAAATTACCATTCCGCCGCAGAATTTCTGCTGGCTACTGACTGAACTGTCCATCGCTGTTGATCGCCTAAAGACTGGCCAATTTATGCTGCTGCCGATTGCTGGTCACTGATGCTGACAACCTAGAGGCTGGACAATTTTTTCTGGCTACCGACTGAACAGCATTGATGCTGACAACCTAGAGGCTGGCCAATTCCTGCTGGCTACCGACTGAATTAGCCAATGATGCTGATCTTCTAAAGGCTGGCCAATTTCTGCTTGCTACCAATTGAACTGGGCACTGCTGCAACAGTCGCCTACGCCATTTGCTGTATCGTATGGCGCGATGATGCACAATGTGCTCCAATCTGAAATCATCCCTGAAAGAATTCCGATTGTCTCAGTTTCTATCCGTGTATTAAAACATAGTTGTATTGAAATACATATAATTATTTCTTGTGAATTGGGTTGGCTGTAAGAAATAGGAAGTACCTATAAGCTACACCCCTTTTGTACGTTCTGTATACCAGTACAATACTTATAATTAAAATGTGAATTTTGGTTTAAATCGTCTATTTTTATGATGTTTTGGATAGAACACCTCACGGTATTTTACTTAAATCATTACCCAGGTTGAGGACTGATGTGTGCCGGTGCTTATTATTTACAGTCTTTTTTTGTACAGGCAAACACGTCCCGTACATATATTAAGTATTGAAATGTACCAAAAATAACTTATATTTTTATGGGATAAATTTATCAACACAGCGCCTAACTATACTCGCTGGTTCCATTTTATTTCGACTTTATTTAGTGATCATAATTGCCTAACTCCTACACGACCGTACGAAATCCCGCAGAAGGAGAATCATCTCGTGACATATAAGGGGCTTATTGGTCTAATAAAGTGTATACTTAGAGTCGCGACGGAAGAAGGAAGAGTGGCATGCATAGACATTCAAATTGATAGACTTGCCTATCGGGAAAGGGGAACAAACCAAATTGCGAGGAGCGCGGAGGTGTGACCATCTCTCTTTCTGTAATTCAGAAAATAAATTCTGCTGACGAATTACCAATTTACAACAAATGGGTCAAATGTGTAAAAAACTTAACTACAAATCGCAAATCGGGTTAGCGAATGTTCGTCCTTGTTTCCAAAACTCTTTAGTTAGACACTTTTACAAATGTGTTATAATTTCCCCACCTCACTTATATTTAGCGTCGATGCGAAACCTGATCTGAAAGCAGTTCGGTTTTTTAACCGTTTTTACAAACATTTACTCTGTGGTTATTTCAATTTGAGCTCTTCGGAGTTCAACGTACAATTGATGTCGTAAATTATTCAAAGTATTCTTAAACCCTCTTGGTGCCAAACAAATGATCACGTGGTTTGCCTCCAGCTTGTCAAAACGTCTATGTATTTGGATGTCTGTGGTAGCTTGAAATTTCGAAAAAGAAATGATGTGTGTGAGAGAGGTATTCCTTGGTAAATCAGGGTGGAAACATTACCCCATATTAAGGCACTTAATTTAGTTACGTATTTATTAATTTTTGTGAAGAAGCAGTATCAGTATCAAGGATGCTTATGATCAGTGAGATTCAAATTTTTTGAGTACAAGCGTTAGGTGGGAATGCCGTCCATTTTAACCTATATTTTAATGCTCAGAGATGTAGGAATGCAGTAAAAAAAAACGCCAAATGCGGGTCCAAAATTAGTACACGGTTGATATTTGTCACATGAAAATGGACTCGTTCTAAGGTTCAACTGCTCGGCTATAGAACGATTTGCCGGCCTCTGTGTTTCATCCCTTGTACAAAATTGGTTCTTAAAGACCCGTGTCCACTCCTCCATTTCCCAAAAGACACCAGCCACAAAACATCTTCAAAGATAATTTAAGGCTTCAGGGAAATTTTTATCGTCAGTTCTCCATTGTGGACTTTTTGGATTTTATTACAAATCTAAAAGGCTTTATAAACTATAAATTTTAAGTAAATTTAATTGCTAGTAGTTTCAATTTTTTTAGGGAAATGGATGTTTAGAAAATAGCAGTCAACTGTGGAATGTGCCACAATTAACTACTTACTTTGACAGTTCTTAAATATTGGAGCTTTCAAAAGACAGAAGCCTAGTAAAAAGCACGGGCGAGTATGATGCTCGCCCGTGATTACTAGGCTTTATGACCCAGAATAAATGTTGAAATCACACACTAGTAAATTGGTATAATATCTAGCTACTGAATCATATAAAGTTCTTTATGTTGGAAAAAATTTCAAACCCTCTCAAACTGTCAGGGAAGGCTTGCATTTTTATCGTTTAACTAATAATTTGTGTAATCAAGTTTTCACGCATTATTAATACGGTAAAAAAATTATTTGTTATCCTTGTGAAGGACTATTAGAGAGAAAGGAATTTATGTTGGCTATAAATCAGCATTTAAAGTAAGGACACGGTCAAGGAAGTAATGGTCCTGGAAAGCATTTGAAAAGTTTTTTTTATATCATAGAAGGACGGAGGATGCATGAATAAGATGAAACATGGTATATTATTCTTTGACTATTGAACCTCGTTTCATCGTCTACATACGCACGTAAATTAACAGTTGTGATATTTTTAGTACGTTTTTTAAAAATATATAATTAAAAATAAATGCTTTTAGGAAATGTTGCAGATTGCAGATAAAAATAGCAAAGGTACAAAAAATCTGCTTGTTTCTAAGGGTTGAACAACTACGTTCCTAAGCAAATTAAAGACAATAATATAAGTTGCTATTTAAGATTATTAAAAAAATATCGCCCCAAGTGATCTAAATCATTGAGCTAGCTAGCTAACATTCTTTTAGATTTTAAACATAATCGTGGATTGTACCTACTTACCAAACAGTGTCTTCAAATGATTTCAGCTATGAACCTTTCCCTTACTGTGCTAAAAAAATACACGCGTTGCGGTGCTGTGTAGTCAATACACATCTCAAAATAAGCGATTTAATATCGGAAAAATATGAATATTCATAGCTAATCGATTATGTTTATTATATTTTATATCAAAAGTGATAATAATTGTAATTTAATTGCTGAAAACATGAAAAAACCATCGGCATATGCTAAAGAAACGTGCGAGGGGTCCACATCTAACGACGGTTCGCGGCCAACTGGCTAGCGACGCAGCTGGCACAAACACAGCTGTGCGGTCGTAGGTATCGATGGTCTAAATCAAAAACTACAACTGCAGAAGTGTGGATGTCTCATATTCCCGCATAGCGAATTAAAGCGGGACATCAATAGCGTGTCATTTCCTCGCACACTCTTCGCGTATTTAGTATCACACGGTTGATTGTATTGGTGTATTTGTTCCCGATTTTTAACAAAAAACTCTGATTTTTAATTGAATTTGAAAACTATGATATATTATTTTTTAATTCAGTGCATAAATGTATAACGGAGGAATACCTAAAATCTGAACCCAGAATTTATTATATTTATAGAGTTATTAAAGTTATTAGAAGCAATGTGTAGTAAATACACACCACAGATGAGGAAAGGTTAACGAAACATTTTTAAATTAGGCTACCAGATTTAAGTATATGGCTGAGTTGAAATCGCGTTTGGGTCCCACCCAGGCTTAGTGTGTTCAATTACTCGGCTGGCTAAGTCCTCCGTCACAATAGACTCAATATTTTTCGCTTAGTGTGGTGTTAGTAGAAGATTTTCAAATATTGTCAGATTATCCGTAACCAGAGAATGTATGTCTTTCTATTAAAAAAAATTAAATATATTATGTACCATATCCTAAACAAAAATCTCCAATAGATGGAGGAATACTCCCAAGCTGGCTTTGGGCAGCTTGCCCCTTCACAATTTTCATATGAAATGACAAAACAATTAATTAGCCGCTGAATTTGATTCGATTTTTTAACCGAAACACAACACTTGAATTTTTTAAATTTTGCTATTTTTTTGGACACTTTACCCTCTGAATTGAATCAGTTTCATCATTCCTGGAAGCAGTTAGAATGGACCTAAGAGCGTGTTATCTTAAGCTGCCACCGGACATTCACGGGGATTTAGTTAATTTCCTTCACGTCTCCTCCATCTCCACTCCGAGATGAAATATCGGGACAATATTTTGCGACGATTGTTTGGGATTGTTTTTTTACGAGTTTTGGAGCTCAGTGATAATGCAACTGTTTATAAGACGGTTGTTTTATTTGAAGGAAGCTTTTAAAAGTATCAATTTAGTTTATTTTACTAATGTTAAAGTGTATTACCTATTAAATGACTACGAAAAGGCACGGTATATATCTGGCGGTCCATTTTCACTGAATTGAGAAATAACAATGTCCCCTTTGATATAACAGAACGATTTGAATTCTCAGTCCTTAGGGCGTAGGTTGAAAACCTAATTCAATAAACCTAACTCTATTACATTTAAATCATGAATTAAATATTTGTAGCACTTATTTATTTGTGGACAGATGTTTTAATCTATCACCTAGTAGCAAATTTAACGGTCAGTTTGCAATTGCGAGGAGTTTTTTTCGTCAGGCCTCCGAAACACTAACAAAAACATAAGTAATTCTAAGAAAAAGTAGAAGTGAATAACATGCTCAGAAATGACAGCTGAAATAATCATTTAAATGGTTTAATTTGAACTCTTTTCTGAGTTATTCAAACTGACTTAATTTTTTAAAATTATTGGTAAACTGGGAATTTATTTCATTTTTTATACAAAAAAACTGCCAACACACGATCATAATAACACGATATGTCACTTCTGCAATACACGGGGTAGGTATTTTGAGTAATTTATTTTCCAAAATACTAATTATTAACGATAGGAATATTACACCACATATTTTTCCATGGCATAATACTATTATATACCATAGAAAACTAGTACTTTCATAATAATATTGTATATTATGGTAAAATATATGATGATATAAAATTTATGTGTATTGTGAATTTTATTTTCTAAGCAAAATTTTTCCACGAAAATATAACGTAAATATTGAAATATACATTTGTTTTTAATAATTTTTTAATCTTCATACGATTTTTATTTACCTGTATGATTTCGGATTTGTTGGAGACTTTTTATTCGGATATAATATATGCTTGATTTAGCAAAGAAACCTTAGGATATTTTAATATCCCCTCAGGCGAACTAGGCGGATACCATTTTTTGTCTTCTCCGGAGAAAGGTATTCCAATGCCTATTTGTTTAAGTGAAGTTTACCATTTTATGTGTTTGATCTCCCTTTGATTCCGCTACATCATGAGATTTTTCATCTTTTTCGTAGGAAAAGGAAAAAACAAATTTTCTCATTTTTCTTTGAATTAATCGAAAAATTCTGGTATTTTTAAAGGTAATACGAAATGTTTATTGTTTACACCTTTTACAATAAAAAAACATATGAAATACTAATATAATATTCATATTAAGATAATATTCATTTTTCTGTTCAAAGTTCCATTATTTGATATTTATTTACTGTAGATGTATTGCACCATTGAACCAGTCATACTACTTACATCCCTAATTGGAGTATGTAATGATGCTGAAGGTAGTAGCAAGGAGAAGAATTTAAATTTGGTCACTGCATACGGCTAAAGCCATTTGACGCAACGTTTCGATTCTAAATGGTGACCTAGGCGGAGATTATATATGTACTATTAAGTTATTGCTCCTGTGTCTTTCCTTGACACCACAATCAATGCAAATGAATGTAGGCAAAGGTGAGTATTATATGTATGACTCATCCAATGATAAATATATAATATAATCGAGGAACAAACATGAGTGGAAATTGCTTAGGTCTATATTAGATGTTTACAACACTTTCAAAGCAAATTGCAGCTTTCAGAAGGTAGTCTCCTGTAACTAATATTGTTCGGATTTTCCAATAATTTATATGTCTAGAAGATAAAAACATTCAGAAATTGGCCACAAAGCTACAAAGGGGAGGAAGTCTTCATTTCAAATGCACGGTGCAATAGATATGCCGGTAAATTGCCTTCAGAAGGGTGGATTATCAGCCGTTTGGCATGATTTTTAAAAAATAATAACCGCTTTTTTTAAACTATGGCTTTTAAAAAAACTGCATCGTAAGAAAAACTACTAAAAAGTCAAAAATAGGTATTAGTTTCAATAAAGAAAAAAATACGTTTTAAATATTAATAATTAATGGCTTTACAAATCTTTACAAATGAACAAAATAATTAACGAAATGATAGGACCCTGTAAATCGTTTTTATTAACCATGTTTGACCTCTAAATCACCAATTAAGAATAATCTATTTCTGTTCTTTCATAATTTTTAAAACGTACTTTTGTAAACGCTTTTGAATGAAATAAAGTTGACGTATCAAAATCGGTAGCAAATATAGATAAATATACTATACAAATATTTTTAATGGAATAATAAACGAACTTTGATACTGCAAATCAAACTTACGTGGGCCTAAATAACATATTCACAATACTTTTAAAGCAAGCTGCAACATTCAGTAGGTACTCTCCTGTATGTTAATATTGTTTGGACTTCCGAATTTCCGATTTCTTTAAATACACAAATAAGAAAGTCTGTTGTGGCGTGACTTTGTTGTTTATTCAAATCTATAGTTTTCCAGGATTAATGAAATTTTGCTCACTTGACCTTACAGACTAGAGGAAGGTTTCTGTTTTCATAAAATTTCATAAAACTACCACTATCCCCTTTTCCTAGCCTTTAAAGCAAAAGAAAACCCTAGCAACGTCGGGAACTTCAGTTAGTTACTGAATAAAACTTTTCAAACACAAAATTGGTTCATATTTTAGTGTTTATTTTTACAATAAGAACTGGATGAATAAATATTTTCTCCAAGAATGCGAATTTTTACAAATCTCTTGCTATTTTTTTGGAACAATTTTTTTTTCTTTAATGATTGAAGACAATATTAGCGTGTCATGTCACATCTAGGACTTGAACATAGATCTTGCCTTTTCGGGCACCGCTCTACCAAGTGAGCCAATGGGACCCTATCTCCGTCTATATTTAACTGTATCATACTTTGAATAAGAACTGCCAACATTATCTTAACTTTCTAACAGCTCATTTTTATTGGCTGCTATCTTTATGTTTTATCGCAAGATTCAAATCACTCACAGAACTAACAGCAATCTAGACAGTGTCTTAGATGTTTTTTCTTCTTCATATAGTTTTCGACCTATTTTTATTTTCTTCCTAACTTAACAGTTTCTAAATTCAATAAAAAAATAACTAAAAAAATGATATCATAAATAATACGTACTATACATGGGTATATAGTGCACATTCAAATGTGGGTACCTATAGCATTATTGAGAATGAGATATGCGAAGATTTTTTTGCTTGCGATTTTCAGGGTGTTCAAAGTAATTTTAAGAATTGAAACAGAGCTGTATCATCAAAGATGGCTTTGGGATGGCTTCGATCCCGTAACAAGAAGGGAGGAAGGCAGATGCGTCACGTGGGAACGTTAAAGGAGGGGAAATGGACGAGAGAAAAATATATGAAGCCAACTGGCCGAGCCAAGGATAATGTAATATAGAGGAAACGGTACACATTCCAATATTAATATTTATTTTTTTAACTTTATTAAATAATGATAATTATTAATATCATAAACGCGACGTTCTTTATAATCTACGTGTTCAATCCAATATTGCATTTGTTTGCCTTTCTTGAATAAATTGTGTTTTTAAACGAACAAAACTATTTATTCATATTCATTTATCGTATGTACGGGCGTAAACGAATATTTTCTAATAATATTGCAAAGCACTACCTTGAAAAAAATCATGAACATTTAGATTATAAGGAGCATCGCGTTTACCCGTAAAACAATAGATTATTCCACTGTAAAAAATATTCATCCTAGACTTCTAACAATGTCAATTGCTGTCGTAAATTAAAAATAAAATGGATTTTTTTTTATATCAAAGACACTATCGATATTTTAATTGAATTCGAGTAGAATCTTGTAACATACGAGAAATATATTCGAGAAAGTTTAAATTGAAATAATTTGGGTAGTTCTCAGTAAGAAGTATGGTTAACAATGACGAATGTTAATACGGTCCAATTAGCTGAAGGCCTGGTTTCAATTCCCGGATGTTGATGATTTTTTTTTCTTATTCTTCTGTTTTTTTTATTTGATTGTTGTTAATTTTATCTTCAATGATTAAACTTCAGAATTATGTTTGACTAGTGACAAAATGATAAAACAAAGATAAAACACTAGAAAAAATTGAAGCAGATTACACGTACCCTGAACTGATCAATTGAGCCGGTATGTATGGGATATTCTAGCGGGTGATGCTTCTGTTTTTGCACACAACTGTTTTTCTCTTAAAAATGCTGGTCTACATTTTCAATGATACTTTCATTTTGAGGTATGCTTGAGTAATCATCGTTTGTTGGTTCAGTTAACGTCTTTTGGTCGTTGTCCTTATTTCTCCGTCTATTACTACGTATTAAAACTTACTACTCAGTCACTACCAATACCAATAATTCCGATATCGAAAAAAAAAATATTTTGTATTTTTTATACTTTATCACTTGTCCGAAATTTTTCAAACAAACAGTTACATTTACAAAAATAATTTATTGATTTCATTGAGTTTGAAACAGACTTACAGACCACAGTATTATTAATAATATAATATGATTGCTACAGGGAAAAAAGGAAATATTGCAAATCTTCAGGAAGCTACAAATATTTTATCACGATGTTGATGAAAATCTGAATATTTTCTCATATTTCCATTTTTAACTGGAATTACCAATAATTTGAAGAGATTCTAAATAAATGAGCAATACTCATTTTTCTTCGAGAGCATGTCTTCTTTTCCCTTTATTTGGCTGCTTCACTGAACTAAACACAGACTTAAAATGATTTGCTAATGAAAAACAATTCTACTCGTTAGATCACGATCTTGTAAGAGGCACCAAAAAACATATAGTATTTATGATACCGCGGAAAATTTTATCAATATGCTGTATTACAAAATGTTAAGACCTAATGTTTTCTTTTCAGTGCTGAGTCCCTTTTCAAAGGAGAGCAAAAACATTTTTTCAAGATTCGAACGACCAATTCTAGGAGGGACTAGTTGATTTTTTGTGCCTGGCTTCAACCCGGCTCCGGGGAAAAAAAGGCCCGGGACGTTGAGTTATTACCACCAGAAAGAGCCAAGGGCGGCAGAAACGGGGATGCGAACGCATTATTTGAAAACGGAACGGCCTAATATTATAAGTCCCGCCTGATCAAATGATGCAATAAAATAATTCACAACTGACCCCTGTGCGGTGAATAAAGCGGGTATTATCGTTGTCTTTTTTTTCCTTTGTGCTTTTATTGCCGTGGAATTTCATAAGTCAAATAATATATAATATAAGGGTTATCTCGCTGATAAATTATGATGTACCTAGTAGACCAACACGACTCATATCGCCATATTATTGTAACGATATTGCCTCTAACACGTAAATGAAGATCAAAATTCTTTAATATATAGCCTTCATAGATTAGGAAATGAATACTTTGATATCAATGATAAGCGAAGTCTGTTATCATATAAAAGATATATTTAAAAACAAAATATGTATGCAAGAATCAAAAGATAAGTAATTAAGCATAATTATTTTTTACGTTATCGTTACTTTGATAATTCAAAAACATTTATGTTTGGCATAGTTGAAAAATAATTCTTCTTAGACATTATAAACATTTTTTTTTCTTACCTTTTGTACTTGTTTTTTATATTTAATACTTTATAATTAACTTAATTTTATATTTAACCTTACACTTTACACCGTAAATTATATTCTTTACTTTACACTTTATACTTAACTTTATATTTAACCTCAACACTTTATACCGTATATTATGCTTTAAATTTTATGCTGTATACTTTATACCTTGTACTTTTTAACTATATTTATGTTATTGGCACATGTCGTGCCGTTTGTATTTAAATAAATATATAAGTACATAGGTACCTACTTATAAAGCAGCCATTGTGATTCATGGGTTTTATCTTGCAAGAATCTCTCTGTGTGATATTTTATTTATCTTTTGCTGATTTTGTACAGTGTTTTGTGTGTATTACTTTGAAATGCACCACTTTTTTTATTTTATAGATCTCTACTTTCTTTCTCTTTACTGGTTGCTAAATTTATGTTAAAAATGATCACGCATAAAATATACGGGGGTAAAGAACGCTAACTTCGTGGGGGGGGGGTGGATGATTTTACACGATAGTGCAAGTAAAAAAGATTTACAACTTTTTTCTAAATCCCAAACTTTCAGTGTAAAAAAAAAGAATTTTTTCAATGGGCAAATAAATATTCTTCTATGAAAATATATTTTTGTATGCGAAAATAAAGATTAGAATTTCGAAAAAGTTATAATTTTTTTTAATAACCTCCCGAAGTTATTACGTTATGACATTACCCCCAGATACTCTTTATTTAAAAAACGGTTAACCTCTTATCAGTTAGTATTGTTGATGTTTATTTCTCGCATTTACACATATTTACATTATTTAATTCTAAAAAGTCACAACAACTAAGTTAATCTGGGTAGAATTTCGAAAACTTCCATCCTATGTGTATAGTTATTAATCTTGACAAAATCGCGTTCGCTTTGACATTTTCAAAAGCCTTTCTATATAAAATTGAAAGACAAATACAGAAAGTCACAACAAGTTGCCGTGACTCAATTAAGGACCCTGTGGTACGCTGGATTTGATGTCGTTTTTGACATATCGTAATATTTTACGTAGGATTTAAATATTCAAATGAGTGAACGCGGGAGCTTCCGGCGACAACTTTTTTGTCGAGTTTCCCCCAGTTTTCTTCACTTTCCTCGCTACTTGCTACTGGGGAAAAGCTTGAATCTCCATGTGAGTTTTCCAAGACACACAGGAATAAATTGTAGATTTCGAGTGTAGGATTCGCTTGTTGATAGAGTTTAATACACAAAGGAGACATTTAATGACAAGAAACAGGAGTTTTAAGAATAGAAGATGTTGAATAAGGAATGTATGTAGAAAAAAATGAATAAAATACTGTATTATAATATAACAAATAAGAAATTTTTTCCACTTTAATTTTTACTGACCGTAACCGGTTTCAGCTCGTTAAAGCCACCTTCAGACTGGTACAAATTATTCTTAGTCTACGGTTTATATACATAACATATGGGGGAGGGAGAGAGGGTTTTTAAGGGTTTTTAATCAATTATATTAATTGAATTTGTTACTAATTCATTTAAGACTGTCGAATTTCTAATTATATTGATATTTTCAGTAGGCTTACTTCCTTGGGTTTGTAACTCACTTCAATATTGTTCAGGGAAAAACCTTACTAGTAATATTAATTATTTATGACCCAATTTTATTGTCAAATCGTTATTATGATGAATTTTTATTTATTTTTATTAATTTTTACTGTTTTTTGAAGAAATATGTGTTTACAATGGAGTAGAAATGGTCATTTTATAAACTACATAACATATATAGGTACATATTTTAATTTCAAAATTATTATGAAAATTACAATGGATACAAAAACGGAGACTTAAAAATTGATTCTAATTGCTTATTCATTACAAAATTTGGGTCTATTTTTTTAGTTAAGCGAATAATTTTTAGAAATTAGTTAAAAATTGGTTAGAAATTACAAGCCTAACTAAAATATTAATGGGAATTATTAGTGGGAAATAAAGTAGGTAGGTACTTGAGTCATTTTTTTCCACAGATACAAATTTTACCATAGGTAGATAACATTAGGCTCTGAGGAAAATAATTTCTCTCAGGGCCTATGTCATATTTTGTTGTGTGGATGCTGTTTTTGGGAAGAAGAAAGAGTGAACATGAGTTTTGAAGAGACCCATGTAGTAGGAGGGAAGAAAGAATATTATGTCAAACTTCTTCAAATTTTTTGCGTGCGTTGGCGTGTTCCCGAGTATGTACCGGTGATGAAGATATCAATGACGCTAGTTCCTCGGAGAACTACAGGAATTCGTTGATATACTGTTAAAATACCGGAAGAACAAGGACAGAATTCCCACCTGTGCTCTAACGATTGGAATCCGTGTGTTAAGATATTGAAATGACTTGTTAATTTATAAAATTTGACGAAAAGAATATGAACAATAAGATAAGTAAATATTTTCTGACAAGTATAGAAGAAATAAACAAAAATATCAAATTCTTTTCAACAACAAATCGAAGCCCAGCATAGATGGAATCAACATTCAAAATTTAGAAGATTGTAATAGGAGAACAGTTTCTTAGTTTAGTAAACGAATCATTTGAAAAAGAAAAATTTCTTGAATCACGAAAATAAATCATGATTTCAAACGCAAACAAATTTGAATACTTTCAACCTGTGAACAATGTGAACATGTTACCAAAATATGTAATTTAATAATAACGGTAACGGTAACGGTACCAACTCCGACAAGAGTCAAAATAGAAAAACTGCAAAACGATAATGTGAGAAGTAAGTATGTGAATTGTGCAGAGATAAGATTGAATGCGAAGGAAATGGATGGTCTAAGCATAGACGAAACATGGAACCACATAAAAGTGTGTCTTTGTGAATCTGCTAGGGAGGTTTGTGGAATAAGTACGCAAGGTAGGAAGAAAGGTGATGCATGGTGGGATGATGAGATTAAAGCACTGGTCTCAGAAAAGAAGAAAGCATGGTTGTGTCTGATTGCGGCTGGCAGTGCTTCCAGCGAAGAGAAGTATCGAGCGAAAGAAGTATATAAGGAATGTAAAAAAAAGTAAGAGTTGGAGTGAAAGAACGAAAGAAACGCCTGGAAGAGGAAGAAGGAATGAAAATGACAAACCATTTCCAAGAAAACATTAAGTTGTTTTGGAAAGAAGTCAAAAGGTCCCGGAGTGGCCCAGAAAACGGAAGCATGAAAGTGATAAAATCAAAAGATGGAAAAATGTTGACGAATGAGGAAAAAATAAAAGAGAGATGGATGAATTATTTCGAGGAAGTCTTCGAAAGCGAAGTGAGTGACAGTGATTCCAGCGGCGAATCAGATATGAATGACGATGGAGTGAATGTTACCGAAATTAGCATGGATGAGATAGAAAGCTCGATTAAATGTATGAAGAATGGTAAGGCTGTTGGGTTTGACAATATTGCTGCTGAATATTTTAAAGGAGGTAGCCGTGTAATTCTCACATGGTTGTGCAATCTTTTTAACCAATGTTTAAAGGAAGGTTACACGCCTTTAGATTGGAGAAGGGCTGTGATCATGCCATTATACAAAGGTAAAGGGTCACGTATGGAATGTGGGAATCATAGGGCTATTAGCCTGCTTAGTTCAGTTGGCAAGCTGTATGGTAGAATTTTGATTGAAAGAGTAAGAAAGGAAACAAAGGATAAAATATGGGATGTGCAAGGTGCTTTTATGAGTGGAAGGGGGTGCATGGACCAGATCTTCTCATTGCGTATGCTCACTGAGAAGTTTCTGGCAAAAAACCAGAAACTTTTCTGTGCCTTTGTAGATTTACAAAAAGCATACGACCGAGTCGACAGGAAAAAGCTATGGAAGGTGTTGTCCAAGTATGGAGTGAATACGAATCTGACTCAGGCAATTGCGTCTCTGTATGAGGGAAGCGTTGCATGTGTTAGGGTAAACGGTGGTTTTACGGGGTGGTTTGATATCACAAAAGGTGTTAAACAAGGCTGCGTAATGTCGCCGTGGTTATTCAATCTATACATGGATAATTGTATGCAAGAATTGAAAGAGGTGGGATTGGGCGCGAATTTGAATAATTTGAAAGTATGTTGCCTGTTGTATGCTGATGATGCGGTGCTGATTGCTAATAGTATAGATGATCTACAGTCTCTCGTGTCTAGGATGAACGAAGTATGCATGAAGAATGAGTTAATGATGAATGTAAGTAAGTCTAAAGTAATGGTGTTTGAAAGAGAGAGTACGAAAACAGTGTGCAATATAATTGTGAATGGGGAATACTTGGAGCAGGTGGATGAGTTTGTGTATTTAGGAAGTATGTTTACGAGAGATGGGAAGGCTGACAGAGATATCGAAAGAAGGGTAAATGCAGGTAATTCCGTTAATGGAGGACTAAACGCCGTAGGCGCTAACAAAAAATTGTCCAAAAAAGCGAAGTTAGCAGTCCACAACGGAGTGCTGGTACCTACCTTGATGTATGGAAGTGAGGCATGGAACTGGCAAAGAAAGGATGAAAGTAGATTAAATGCTGTTGAAATGAGATCCCTGAGGCGTATGTGTGGTAAAACCATGTTTGATCGTGTGAGGAATGTGGAGATCCGCAAAGAGTGCAAGGCTGATGTAAGCGTAATGAGTAAGATTAAGAAAGGGACGCTTAGATGGTTTGGGCATGTAGAGCGAATGAGCGAAGATAGGAGTGTAAGGAGGATATATGATGCAAATGTGAATGGTAGCAGAAGTCGGGGACGCCCGAGGAAGACATGGCACGATCAAGTGAATCAGATACTCGAGTCGGGCCATGTCAAGAGTCAGAATAATAGAAGAGTTTGTATGAGACGATGTATGAATGTGAATGAGGCAAGGAGTGTGTGCCAAGACCGAGTTGTTTGGCGGTCCGTCCTCTCTGCCTACCCCTGCGGGGAAACGGCGTGATGGTTAGTTAGTTAGTTAGTTAGTTACTTAAAAAATACTTCGAAAATAATATCAACCTTTGTGATGAACAATTTGGATCACAACAATTCATGAGAATAGAAATCGATGATTGGAAGGAAGATATAGATTTAAAAAAAAACTTGTATTGTATTGTGTATTGTTGCGGTGTTCTTAGAATTTCAAAGAGTCTTTGGAACAATTACATCTGAATCTTTCTCCCTAAGCACGAGTTATTTTCAATTAGGGAGGTATTAATTAAATTAACAGCTTACAACTTATTATTGTATGTCTTGCATTTTCATTTTATATTGTTTTATTTATTTTCAATAACCTCGTTGAATAATAATAAAAATTGTTGAATTTTAACTAAGTGTCTAAAAATTTACCGTTATTCATCTTATTTTAGACACTGCATACTTTATTAATTCTTCTCAATCAACATGTATCTAAATTTAACATTGTCTTATTTTCTGTCAATATAATGGTAATACGCTTACTGTACATTCCTGGCACCTACTTTAGAACAGGTCACACCTAGTGAGGTAGGTAATGTAAAACATACAATTAAAATATATAAATAATTACTTCAAGTAACTTATAATAAATTTTATCCCTTTTTTGTATGAAAATATAAGAATTGTATTTTAATAAATGCCAATTTATCTGCATTAAAATAATTAAATAAATATTTACTAAAACGAAAAGAATTAAAATGGTTTTAAAACTAATATATAATATTTGGTATAGAAAAAAAAAATTATGTAAGGTAATCAACATAATTTCAACAATTTCATAGATTTATGCGCATTTTTAACCGATCATCAGTTAGTTCAATTTAGTATAAACTGTTTATTCTAGCAAAATGAACTAGTACTGCAACATCCCAAGATCGTTGTCAATAAACAAATCTGAATAAAAAATAAAATAAAACACCCTTACTTAAATTTTACGTGCAGTCTACTAGATTTCTAAATCCATGGAAATTCCTTCTGGCGAAAATGTGAAACGTGAACACTTGCTACCGTAGTGATACAAGGCATTTCCCGAGACGGGTAACTTTGACGGAGTAATAGATGTGGAAGTTCCATACTTTTGTGTCACACGAGAAGAGTCGTCGTGTTGAATCATGAACTATAATTTTCTGTAAGGGTGGTGCTATTAGGGGTACGTTAGACGTTTATTCCCTCTGTGATTTTGCGACGTCTGACGTACGAGCATCTCATTCTATGAGTATGTTCATTTGGCAATGAACGTAATATTATTATCATTGAGTTGGTGTGGAGCGCTTGTTTACACTGATCTGGTCTTAATGGAGTCAACAATAAGTCTGCTGTATTTTATACGAAATCTTTTGTAAAATAATCATTATGTTTTAGTATTAGTAGCTTGATAGGCACTTTTTGTTAGTGAAAGTTTGAATCTTTTGAATGAACCGACTATCAATCCGGAGGTCAAAGGTTCAAATTTACACGCATTTACATTTTATTTGATTAAGTTTAGTTATTTCATAATTAATGAATTCGAAATAATATGTTACAGTATATTTGCTCCACGTCCTTGCAGTATCGCCCTAGTGTAGGAGCACCGTTCAGAATTGAAAAGTTGCTTGAAAAGTCTTTAGTCGTGTTTTGTGACCAGATCTGATTATCCAGGAAGTCTTCTACCTTCCTCCTCCCCATCTCCCTTCCCTCCGCACTACCAATAGCCTGACAACATATGCCAATTGGGGATTCCATAGTCCCACTGGCTCTGGAGGATTGGGAGCGGTTGGGACTCTTGTGCGGTATTCGCGTCAAAAAAACATAGTGACTTGAAGTTATTATTATTATAACATTTTTTAACGTAAATATCGCATAATAATCCCAACTGCTCACAACCGTTTTGGAGACTATGGCATCCTAATTGACGTATGTTGTGAGGCTGAAGATAGTGGAATAGGAAAGAACCCGGCTGTTCAGATGTGGTCACCAAACACGGCTAAAGCCATTTCAAGCAACGTTTTAAGTCTGAATGGTGGTCTTACACCAGTGCGATACTGAGAGTCACCCCTCACTCTGGAACGTGCCGCAAGTAATATAAGTAAGTTATAATGTAATTAAAGAGTTCCTTTGTTTTTAACCACTTATTAGAACTTGTATATCTTTATAATGGGTTTGGTTATAACCGAAACTAGTTGGTGTAATGCGTATAAAAAATGTATTTTCATTTTAAAAATACATGAATGGCCACACTGAAAAGATATGCCGATATAGAGTGCTTTGGGCGAGGTCGGGTTCGGGTGCAAGCTTATTTTTTTTTCAATATCGAAATTATTTCGTGAACAGAAACAATTTCATTATTCTCTCTGGGGTCTAGGAGTCTCAGAATCTTATGTAAATATGTATAAAGTGAAAATAAGTTATGGTTCTATTGCACGTTAATGAGGATATAATGTTTGCACGTTAATGGGTGTGTAATGTTTTCACGTCAATGAGGACGTAATATTTGCATGTTAATGGGGGTGTAATGTTTGCAAGTAAATGAGGATGTAATATTTGCACGTTAATAGTTATGTCATGTTTTCACGTTAGTGAAGATGTAATGTTTGCACGTTAATAAGGGTGTAGTTTTTTCAGTTAATACTTGTCAGTTTACAATATTTTTGGCTTACCACCGACATATTGTTTTTAATATTAGCTCCACCCGGGAGGAAAATAATTTTCCTCAGTGCCTACGTCATCTTTGGGGATGCTATGAGGAGGTTTTTTTTAAGGAAAGGAAGGAGAGTAAGTTCTGGGAACAAAAAAGCTATGAGGAGTTGATAGAAATCTGGGAGTCATTGTGTACAGGACGTTTGAATTCTTCCCTTTCACTGCGGTACAAGGAGAGAGTTCTGCTTGAGAGGTAAAAACATCTCCCTCAAACAGTCTCTCCGAATTCGGCTTGCCACCACAGTAGGTGAATAGACCCATCCGCCGCCAAGACATAGACAATCCTCACCCCATGAACCCGGGAATTCCCGCTAAGTCAGAAAATATAGTTTAGTTAATCACTTGGTGTGATCTATGGCAGAGGTGTCAATTATCCAATTAACTGTTCCCGAGATGGCGGTACCTACACCCACCTCCCAAATTGGGAATAATATTATACTGTTAATAAATTATAATAAATTAAATGTAACGAAAAGTAAATTCATGGTATTAAGGAAAAAACTAAAGTACATACTGTCCTAAATATAGACAATCAAAATATTGAAGAAGTAAAAGAAATTAAATACTTGGAAATCATAATCAACAAGTTAAAATTTAACACTAACTTTGAAATTTTAAATATAAAATTGCGAAAAGGGTTAATTTCTTAAGTAGGATAAAGGGAAAATTGGACATTAAAACAAAGATATTGGTCTACAATACCACTGTAGCATCCCATCTTAATTATTGTACAAGTTTAGTGTAATCTTTCTGAGTAACAAAACCCAAATTAAGAGGATGGAAATAATCCAGAACAGAGGCATGAGGTCAATACTGTGTTGTAGCAGGTACACCAGGATAAAACCATGCAACGTCAACTCAATCTTTTAAGTCTGTGGCAACGATTAGTTTATAATACCTTAGTGTTTATTTACAAGCTAAAAAATAAAATGTTACCTGACTATATGTCAAAGAATGTTAGAATTAATAGTACAGTTCATTTATATCCTACGAGAAACTGTAACGATTTTAGGCTTCCTAAAACACATTTATCGGGAACACAAAACAATATTTATTATAAAGGTTTTAAAATTTTTATAAACTCCCGGTAATTGTTGGAAGCTAAAAGTCTAGTAGTTTTTCGTGGATTATGTCTCAATTTTGTGAAGTCCATATTTTAGTATGTAAGTAGTAAATAATATTATAGTAGTCCTAGAAAATAATATATTAGGTATAAGATATAAAATTTTAAAAATAAATAAAATGTACATTAAAAAATATATAAAAATTCATATATATAATGTATAATATAGCAGTATATTCATTAGACAGGTACAAAAACGTGTATAATTAGATCGCGAATTGGGTGCAAACTGTGGCGGTGACAAGCGAATAATTATTATAATTCGTGGAAGCTGGTAATTCAATTGGTGGGATATGAATCCAAGTAATAATAATAGGAAAGCACTTGTTGAAATCGAACATTAATTAAGTTTCCAATAAATCTGCAATATACAGAAATACTTGCAACCGCAACAATCATTAAAAAAACATCACATCACAGTTCAAACCCGAGTAGCGTTGGGTCGTGACATGACGCATTTTATGAAGAGAGAGAACCAAGGTACCAGCTCAATATTTAAGTACGGCTCAAAGAGTCGACTCAAATAAGTAGCTACTGTGGTTGGCAAAGTCGAAAAAAGCTTTGGGATACAAATATGTATGGACGAAGGACGGACAAATTTTACTAAGAAAGAGCGACGACTCAAGGATGCAAACGAAATACGATTACAGTAAACTTATACTGAGATATGATGAAGAAATCTTATCACCTTGACTATTAATAATTAATGCAATACAATACATACAATAATGAATGACCGTACGATTCTTGGTACCGGTACGAGGCCTCGTACCACAAGAAAAATAAAATAGTACCTAGTAGGTCTATTAACGTCTCAGACATTCACGTCTCAAGTTTAACAATTAATACTTGATTAATTTAAATGTCGCTATTTTTATAAAATATCTCGGATAAAAAACAGTAACCGTTCAATTGAACAGTGTTACGGTTTGCCTGGAGTCGTACGAATTGGGCTTATCAAAAAGAGCTAGCTCAATTTTGCGGCTCGTTCATGAATGACTCATCGCTAATCCCGAGGCATTTTTTCTTGGTTAATCTATATGGATCTCAAGGCTTTCCTATGTGTTGCGACATTTCAAATTCTACTGATTAAGTTAAAAAAACGCATTTCGGAATCGGTTTATGACTGGCAAAATACCTTCCTTATGATATAGATATTTGTCGTAAATCTGTAAAATTCTCTGCAGTCCACTTGAAATTATGGTTATTGTTTAGGCAATGTTGGTAATATTAACATAAAATGCATTCGGAATTATATGGGGATAAAGGATGATTTAATTTGTTGTTTATGGCGCAATTAGTCGGAGAGGCAGATATGGCCGCGGCCCGCGAGCCAATCACGACAATTTGTCAGTCAGACCGATTTAAGAGCCACTCCGATAACATCTCTTTGTTTCCGCGTTCAACGCTCCGTCGCTGTGCGCCAGAACCAGTGGCGGGCCGTGGAATTAATGATGATTGAAACTGTTGATTCATTATACGACCGAGCTCGTTTTTTTATAATTTATGTACTCTCTCAAAACCGATAAACAGTACTATATCTACATAAATTTACTTGAGATCCAACTGGTAGTTCTTTTTACAGTAGAATTCATGTAATGTTGATTAGTTGACAGCTCTCACAGTCGCAACACTCATGCGCTCTGGCGGAACAAAAAGTACTATAAACCACGGCTACCATCTTGAAAAAATGAACCGGACACACAACAAACGTACGCGGTCGAGTAAAAACAGGACTTTGCTACACACCGTCAACTGTGATTTGGTATTTTTTGTATGATTATGATATTAATGAGGACATTTTCCAATCAACATTTTGAATAATGCGAGAATTTTGTTGGTCTACAAGTGATCTTTTTCATTATATCTTGCTTGATAGTAGTTTTTAGATATAATCGTATTAGCATCAATGTTGATGGTGTACCCAATTTTAATGCATCTGGGCACAGAAGCTATAGATTCAGATTCCAACTTGCGAAACACACGTAATAAACGGGAATTATGTTTTTTTAACAGGATCTACAGGATCTATGTTGCGGTGTTGGAGATGTTCAATATTTGAGTTTTGGTGAGATATCACAAAATAAAATCAAAAAATGCTTGAAACGACTACATATTGATTCAGAATTTTTCTAATTCATTTCCAAGTCTTTTTTATTAAGTATACCTATTTTAATTTCGCTTTCGTTTAGTGAATAAAGCGGAAATTTGGAAATAGAAATAAACCCATTTAACGATATCCGCTCGAGCTGAAACTCTGCAGATAGAGTTAAAGTTAATGACAATGCATTCTATCAACTTCTTGCACTCACGTACACACACGCGCGCACACACGCATTTTATGACATTCTACAAATTAACCGCATTTAATATACGAAATAAATCTCGGTACTATCCAATTATGAAACTAACTAGTAAAAAAACTTGATTATTACGGGTTAATTTTTTTTCATTCTGCTTCCTTCCTAGTGCGATTCCGTAGTTTGAAACGCCATTGCTTCATCAAATATATTTGGTTGATATTTAAAAAAAATATATGTATGAAACATTATTCTGAAAAGTCGGTAAAAATGCGTCCCCTCTCCCGAAGGCGTGATAACGCACAGAATTCATAAAATAAACGGGTTTTAAAACTGCGAATTAAACTGCCCACCAACTACATTAAAAAATAGGATATACAGAAACCAACAGTCACCAAAACTTCCAGCGTCCGCCACTGGAATGCGCTCACAGTTCCCAAGGGCATTTCTTTATGGTAATAAAAACTGGATGAGGGTTGTAATGAACAATTCTAAAGGCCCATACACCCGCCCTAAGTACCTAGTAGAGAATTTAGGGAATATCAAATAAAAGGCTACCGCGATAAAAAGGGACCGACCCATTGTTTTATATTTTATACTGTTGTCCATTAGATATTCAGCCAAATATCTATTTAATGAAAGCATTGGCTGTAAAAATAAAATGTTATGTTAATAGAATAATTATTTTAAATTGAAGATTATATACCATAAAGACTTTATACAAGAGCCGTTTTTGCTTATTACGTTTAAATATTTTACATAAAATCTTGGCCCTACTTTTGAGAGTATCACGAAACAACTTCATTTTCAATGAAAATAAAGTGGAGTTTACTTTAGCAGCCTTACAATTAAAAATAAACTTCCCAATCGGTGTTTTAGTTACACATTGAATAAAGACTGCACAAGCTTGAATTCGATTCCATAATAATGAAAAATGTCTTTTAGTGTGCTTCAAATGATCTGGCAACGTTGCTATTCACCAGAATGACGCGTAAAACTATCGTCTTGAAAAAGTCAGGTTATTTCGGATATATGATTTTTTAATTGACTGTCAATGCTTGAATTTAATAAAAAATATGAAAATTATGTTTTTTTATAACGCAAATGTTGCATGTGTAGGTAAATATAAATCCTAGAAATAAACGTTTATATTGCTAAAAATAATGAATTTAAAAAAAAAATTATCCTCTGTTTTTCTATTTTTTTACAGGTTTCTCAAATACAAGGGATGTGTTTTCTAAGTTTCGTATTTTCTACAATATTTTTTAGCTTCGTAAATACATATATGCTTTTATACTCAACTTTTTAATTTTTAAAATAAAATATTCCTATTAATATTCATGAGTTTCAACTCCAATTTCACTCCAAATATCTAAAATGTAAAAATAAATAGCACATTGTCATTTAAAATATCTTGAAAAAATCAATACGGAATAATAGGCTGGGGAGGAGCATATAAAACCAACCTAACCCCACTGGAAATAGTCCAACAAAGACTCGGAAGATTCAAATATTTAAAAAATATGTTTTATTATTTGACTCGTGAATTAAAACAAGAATTTAAAGTTTTACAATTAAATAGAATCCATCAAAAAAATGCATTAATTCAAATCCACAAAGATAAACTTATAATAATCCCTAAACTTTAAAAAGCAAACCCCCACCGGGTTTTTCTTCTTTGTGCATTATACAGATATTATAAAAATTAGTTAGAATTAATTGCAGTTGGGAGGCATATTTTGAGAAATCAAACAAACATTTTGATTGTAATTTTTTCAATTCTTTCTGTTCTATCTTGCGGTTAAAAGATAAAATAATTATGAACCTTTCAGTTTTTCAATTATGAACCTTTCAAAAAGAGTCAATTCCGAGCAATTCAAGGACAAACATTAATCTTCTCGTGCATGCTAAAATGAGGCGATCCATGAAAAATTGATGTCGTTGACCTTCGCTTTAGGACCACGAAAAATTTAAGTTTCTTTTTCGTTAAAAAAATGGAAAAAAGCAATTTAAATAATTTATAAATATGTTAAGCCGCACTAAAGTCCCAAGTGCTCCTCATCGTCTGCAACCAGTGTGACTATTGAAGGTAGTTTGAAAAGAACGGAGATGGGATAGGGAAAGGTGACGAGGTAGGGAGAGAGGACGGACCGCCAAACAACTCGGTCTTCACATTCATACATCGTCTCATACATACTCTTCTATTATTCTGAGTCTTGCATGGCCCGACTCGAGTATCTGATTCACTTGATCGTGCCATGTCTTCCTACTTTCAAATTGTTAGTTATTTCTTCATCCACGGTATTCCCTAATGCGACATTTCGTACTTGCGCGTCTGCCATTACGGCTTCTAAATTATGTAAGTGATTTCTGAATTAACATCCGCCCGATGTAGATATTGTGTGTGTTGATGCCCCACTATAACCGAAGTTTGCTAATGGGCCGTGCGTTTAATGTACCTATATTAGTTAATTACTGGAGGTCAATACCATCCGTTTTATCGGAATTTTATTACTTCCACGTTCGATAAATTCTTCCTATTTACCGTAAAATTATAAGCAATAAGGAAATCTTGTCCATTTTTTCAATTATATGTCCTTCTAACACAAATTCCAGTATTTTTTTGTTGTTGGTTTTAATGGTTAAAATAATTTTTAAATTTTAATTTTTTCTAAATCTATGGCGCGTTTGGTGTGACATCACATCGAGTTAACTTTTCATATTTCTATACGGTTAAATCAGTACAATGTGCTGTAGACTGTCGAATAAAATTAAAAAAATTGTTTCAAATAGCTCTAGAGTGCGTTAAAGTTGTCCCCTATTATGAGAACAAAAGAAAACATTAAAAAGTCGCACATCGTCTTTAAGTTTATAGAAATTGTAGAAATCAAGAATCTTTCATTTGTAGTGCTTAATTTATAGTTCAACAAAGTTAAATAAATTAATACATCGCTATATTTCAATGTTTTCCATTTGCATGTTGTGTTTGAAAAACGGGAAATTAAAAAAATAATTGAATCTCAAATGTATTTCTATTATATATTCTAAGAAAATATTAATATTTGCTTGTACCTTTGGTAAGATTAGGTTCTGTATATCTGTTGTAGAATAAAATAGTTTCTTGGATCATAAATAAACTCAAACAATTTATGTGTTTCTTTTCTGATATGTTATTCTACATCCTATTTTATTATTATTTGTAAAGGCTTTTCTAGATATCATTTTCCCGTATGCCTCAAAGTCAATTTTGTATACAATAAATTCAAAGAATTACTGTGGTATGAGAATTCTTTCATTCAACCCATTATGCGGGCATATAAAGGATGCTACAGGACCCGTGTAAAGGATACATTTTGTTCTGGTCCTCGTATTGAAGTCCTTACAGATGAAATCATAAGCAATCATATACGTTCTATGGTGGTCGGCTTTCATACAATTGTCGTTTGCAGTAAAATATTAACTCTATGAGAAAACCCGTGCAAGATTACAATGTGATACATTATTAGAAATGTAGGTATTCTTGGTAAGAACCAATGAAAAAAATTACATTTTACATAATTTAAATGTCACAGTAAGCTGATATCTCTACGCAATGTTTTATAACAATTTGAGGTAGTACACAAAGATTGTTATAAACACGTTTGTGTTATCAATGCTGTCTAAAGTAGCCATATTGTATGCGAATCAGATTGTAGTTGTATTGTGGTCTGTAATAAATATCTAATACAACTATTGCTGCGGTTAACAGTTTGATTCAATAGACTCGAATTAAACGCACTAGAGAAAAAAGTTCACTGCAGGATTTTCTTAAGAGACTGTTTACAATGTTGCTGAATTTATGTACTCCACATTATCAGACATGGATAAGTAATTGGGTAATAGGTAATTGGATGGAGGAATGCAGGAAAATGTGTTAAAGGGAGATGCATATAGTTGCATCAACATTGTCAATTTATCAATTCTTAATTTATGTGAATGCTCCCAACCACCTGAAGACAGTGAGAATATGGCATCTTCATTTTGGGATATGTTGTGAGGCGTATGGTAGTGGAGAGGGGAAGAGAAGTATACGGAAATACCTGGCTATTCAGATCTGCTCAACAAAAGTGGCTAAAAAGTTAAATTTCTTTCACCAGAGCGATGCTAAGAGTATCTTCTACTTGAACTGAAAGCAAATCCATAGCATGCTTATTAGTTCTACATGCTGGAACGTGTTTTCAAACTCCACTGAAGATTATTAATCCCTTGAGAAATACATTCGTTCAATTAGAATCTCCTCTCCTATGTTGCTGCCCGGGTAGGAATTAAGTAAATCTTTGGCTACCATTACCCATCAAACAAATTATTTTCCTTGCGCGCCCTTAAACAGGCACCCTTAAGCCGGGCGCACCGTACTGCAGCCAGATTTATGAAGCCTTGATTCAGGACTATTCCCCCGTGAAGGATTTGGAGTAATATACGAGTTTCTTACGCCTGGAAAAAGTCGGACAGCGAATACGGAAGAAACAGAGCATTAAAATTGGTGTTTTATTCAGTGGCCAAAAAGATTCCGGAATTTACGACCGGGAGGAATCATAAAATTTAATGTATTCTCTGTGTAGTAAAAAATAGATACAGGTTAATGTAACAATTCTCTTTGTGAATTATTTTTCGATTGAATGACAACTTTATTTGACTTATGTGCTTATTTATTTATTTGTTTATTCTGACACTTCGGTAAAAACGGCGCTATACAAATCATCCATATCTATTATTATTATTTTGATCTGCTATTAATTTATTTTCAACTTACAAAAAATAAAGTCCATGTAAAATAGTTATGTTTCAAAGATTATTATAAAAAGACAAAATTGTTAGAAATTATAATTTGTTTGGTAAAAATTCCAAAGCGAAGGAGCGTTTTTTATGATTGACTTTGATAATAAATAATTGTGGATTAGATCAGTTAAAGAGTATGGACATTTACTTGTTTTTAATTTTATATACATAGATCAGAATTTTAAAGAAAATTAACACAGTGAATGAAGTGAATGAAATAACACTTTGAAGGAAGCTAAAATGATAAATCTTTGAAATATTTATACATTTGATTAAGTTGGGTGCATTATCGCATAAATTATATTTTTTCACAGTATTGTACGTACGAGTATTTTGAATCGGAATCATAAACACAAACATTTTTTGCAAATATAAAGTTTACAATGAATACATTTTTGTGATATGGCGGGTAATGTTTACAGATTGAATTTATTCATAATATGATTATTATCTAAAATAATTAATAAACTATAAAATTCAGTTTGATTTTTAAATTTTTAATATGATGATTAAATAAAGTTAATTAAATAGGTAATTGCATGGCAATGTTTGCTGAAAAATGGGCAGTTCGAACTAAAAATAGATTTTCGCAGGATTGCTGAAATGAACACATAAAAATATAATTTGGAACGTTGCATAGTTATTTTTTATTGACTTTACTTTCACCTACGTTCATTTGCCATATTATTTGTACGTCAAAGTACTGCAAACATGGTAAAGGTTCACCGTAAATGTGCGGGTTATCTTTCCACTGAATATCAAAACTATTTTCCCCTAAATTTAACATGCCATCTATATTATATCAAACAATTATGTACGTAGGACGTAGGTATTTGCAGTGATTGATAATTTACAAGATGAACCTTAACAAGTTAAAATAATAAACACAAAAAAGTGACGAGACGCCTGACAGATTTGAATCATTGAAATAGATTTTTATTTGCCGGAAGTGAAAATGAATGTTAACAAGGCTTTATATTTTAAATAATAAAACAATTATTTTACAAATAATAGATATTAAAAAAAATAAGTATAATACCAACTAAAAAGTCACCATCCTTTAGAAAAATAATTGCCAATTTTATTGAGAATAGGAGTAAATATAACGCACACAAAATAACAGAAATACTTGCAGAACTTAATAATTATTATAACATTATTAAATTTGATTTATTTAAAATTTATTTAAAAAAATTAAATGGAGTTCTACGAATGAAACACCAAAACATTAAATAACGCACACAGTTTCAGTAGACGGGCGGAAAGAGCCGATGAGTCACGAAGCCGGCCGAATGAAGCGTCGTTCCGTGCAAGAGCGTCGGTCGTCCCGTCTTGCCACGCTTGCTACGCAAGAGTCGATTTTCGCGCCAAAAGATGTTTCACATCAAATATTTTTTTAGTATATTTCAATCAACATGTAATGCTTGCTACAGTAAAAATGGGAAAATAACTTGAAAAACATATATTACCAGTTGACATAATTTATTTTTATTTTTTATTATTTTATTTCTTTCTAGAGCAACGGCGATGAGTTACAAAACTCATAAATTGGTAAAAATAGATTATGCTCGATTACAAATACAGGGGATAGAAAGATATAGTACAACAGTTTGTAATTTTTTTTTAAAGCCTTACTTAATGACTTATTTAATAATGGAATTTATAAAAACCGCAATCAATTAGTGAATTATGTATTTCTTCGACGCCTGCCAGAAGGTGTCACGAATGAACTCGTTTTTCTTCAATATTAATTAAACCTTCATTTTACTAAAAAATAAATAGTAAAATCTAGGCATATTTGTAGGCTGTTGGTATAACATTAAACACTTAGTAAATTTTATAAATTGATTATTCTTTTTATTATTTACGATACATGTGATAGTTATACTAAGAGTATATTGAGGACATCTGATTAGATTGATGACTGCTTTTGCTATATATTATTATCCCCTGTTAAATGGTAGCAATAAAGAACAATTATTAATAAAAAAAAAAATAAAAAAAACTAAAAGATCTCGGTGACGTGAATGAATTATTTGTTTTATCGAAGGAAGCAAACACTTTGTGATGTGACATTATATATCAAATGAAAAATACACTTTGTAAAACACCACTTTTATTTTGAATTAATATTAACAGCTAACCAGGTTTCGCTTAGCTCAAGCTTCATCAGGGCTTATTATATCAACTAAAGTTATTTTCATACAGACACACATATATATAGAAGAAAATAAAACAATGAGTGAAAGAGATAGAAATAAAATACACGAGTGAAAGAGATAGAAATGAGTAGACACCTTATTAGTGCTAGAACGAGAAAGGATGTATATTGATTACAGGATGGGTAGGAAGGGAGGGGGAAGGGAGGAAACAATTTTATCAGAGGTTAACGGAATAAATTAAATATTGGACTATTAGTTATATTGATTTGATTGTTGATTATATTTGATTTATTATTGACGGCTTTTTTAATTTCGAGGGCTTCTAAATTGTTTAACCTAATTCCAATTCCATTTTTATGTAATATTGTAGTCCCAGAGGTTTTATCAAATGAATGGTTAGTTTCTAGTAGATGATTCGCGAATTTAAAAAAAAGCATTATTATTTAAACACCTCAGGTGTTCTTTTATTCTTATGTATACGTTCCGGGCCGTTTTTCCGATATAAAAAGCAGAACAATCATTACAATTAAGTTTATATGTGCCCGAGTGGCTAAGTTTATCATCAATATCTCAGGGTTCGTGTCTTCGCTAACACATCAATTGCATTATTGTTTTGCTCCGTCAAAAAATTAAAATTCTCCTAATATAACCCTTTGTATAACAGAAAACTGAGATATAAGGTGATTGAACAGCATTGCCCTTTGGCACTGTTAATCAAACATTGTGTGAATTGCCTTAATGTTGAAAGATTCGTTAACTGAAGAGTTGCATTCGTCAAATGTCAAACGTGTTAAAGTTTATTGACGTGAACTGCGTAGAACTGAAGTGTTGCTCATGAAAGTGAATTTTAAATGATCAAAGTGAACAATATTAAAACAAAAAAGTTTAAAGTTGTTAGAAAATATTAAAAATAATCAAAACCACTAAACAGTATTATAATCTACCGACCTACGCAAACCTTCCACACCTTTCACAAGTATATAAGAGCGTAATTTCACGAAATAACGCAAGAGGGCCGTAGCTCTGTCAAGTAGACCACGGTTCGATCCTCAAACCGGCGAGAAAAAAAAAAACTTTTTTTTTAAATTTTAAATTAATTTTATTTTAAAATAATAAACCGGGCTGCAAGAAAGCTATCTAACCATGCCTAACTGCTCAATATGTTCAGAATCAGAAGGAAAGACGTTTGTGTGCCTAGTGTGTAAAGAGGCATACCATCTCCTCTGCGGTGGTGTAACCGAAACTGCATATCGGCGCCTCACTCAAGAACGTCGGAACCAGCTTAAATGCAAGAAGTGTATTACCACCACAAAGTCACCGATTCGCGATGCCTCCAGTGGCGACATACCTACAGGAACTGAAAACAGCGACTTTATCAAGAGTCAAAACGCGATAATTGCGCAAAATAATAAAATCCTGGAATCAATAACCTACATGAGTAAACAATATGAAGACATTCTCTGTCGTGTTCGGGATCTTGAAGACAAAAACTTAATACTCATGAAACATAATTCCTCTCTAGAATCCCGAGTTGAAATTCTAGAAGGCCAACTCGAAAATATTGAAAGAACAGCAAGAGCGAAAAATGTGGAGGTGCGGGGTATCTCAGAAACAAATGGAGAAAGCTTGAAAAACATATTTCACAACATATGTAAAACTATCAATTCAAAAGTGGATACCTCAAACATTGAAGCGGCCTACAGGACCACGCAAAAACATAAAAATGGACCGATTATATTCAAATTCACCTCTAACTACTACCGAGACCAACTATTATCGGACCTTAAGGCTTTTCACAAACAATCATCCTGTCCTGAAGAGAAACTTAATACGTTGAACATGGGGATTGCCGGACCGAGCTCACCAGTGTACATAGCAGAGCATCTGACATTTCGTGGAAACCACTTATGGTATCTGGCCCGCCAGGCGACAAAAGAGAAAAAATGTAAATATGCTTGGATCAAAGGGGGGCAGATATATGTACGTCGAGACATCGGAACAGCTGCCATTCTTGTTTCTAATGCGGAAAAACTGGCACTACTCTCAGAAACCAAAAACATTTAAAATCAACATGCTTAGAATTTACTTTAGTAACTATTATAACTATTTAGATTTACCAATTATTTTAATTTTTCTTAATTTATTTTTTCCTAGTTCTACTAAAATCACACACTTATGGAAACATTGTTTTTTCCCCACATTACTTTGAATTTTTTCTTCTTATCTTACATTATATAAAACCTTAAGCTCATCATATAATAGCTACTGCTCAAAGAGTACATTTAATTTTTACATACACAACTACAGCTCTTGTATTATTACTCTATCCCTAAAGTGTCAGAAACGCTCTACTGGTGTCAACATAAATAACTCAAAAGTTTTCATTATTTTCATTGCCTTTCTAAACAATAATTACAGTTTTAACATGTCCAACTTTAAATCAATTATTGTATTGTACTATTTTATTATTCCTTTTGCACTCAAGCATCACAAATATTTTACTGATGTCAAAATCAATTACCTTGTATTTTGTATTATATTTATTGATTTGTTAAACAACATTTACTGTCGTAACATAACCAACTATAAATCTCTTACTATGTTCTATAATTATAGTATCGCTTATGCCTTGAATTATCACACATGTTTAGCTACTGTTAAAATCAAGAACGTTAAATTTAATGCAAAACAAAAAAAAAAACAAATAATGGAAGACATAACAGATAACTGATATATATATTTTTTTTATATATATATATTTTTTTATATATATTTTTTTTGTACATGAATGTATTTATGTATGCATGTATGTATGTCTATGTATGTATGTATATGTATATATATATCTGAGCATCTATATATGTGTATGTATGTATTTTAGCATGTATAAAAAACATATATTTTGTTTTATATTTTCCTTAAATATGTTTATTTTTTTTTCTTCTACACTATGTTTTACTTTTTATTACTACAACATATGGTTTTATTGTAATTTATAGCATTATGACTACCACAACACGGGCATAAGCCTAGTGTGGGAGTTATTAAGTACACACAAATTGTAATACATAAAATTCACTGAATAAAAAAAATAAAAAAATAAAAAATATCTTTAGTGTTAATTAAGTATTTACCTAAGTTATTATTAGTATGTAATATATTATTGAAGAAGAAGATAAAACTAACGAATCTAAATGAAACGTTTTTTTATTTATTTATATTAACTCCACACAGGAGGCCCTGAAGAAAATAATTTCCCTCAGGGCCTATGTTATCTTTGGGGATGCTGTGTGGAGGGTCTTTTTGTGGAGAGGAAGGAGTGAACATGGGTCTCGAAGAGTCCCATGTTGTAGGAGGGAGGAAACACAGAGGCCGGCAGCTCGTTCCACAGTCGAGCTGTTGAACTTACGAACGAATCGTAGAAGCGACCCGTTCTCATGTGACAAATGTCAACCGTGTACAAATGTTGGGCGCGCGTTTGGCGTGTATCCCGACTATGCACCGGTGCCGAAGGGATCATTGACGCTAGTTCCTCAGAGCATCTTCCATTGTAATACCGATAGAACAAAACAGCATACCTACCTGACGCCTGTGCTCTAAAGATTGCACAGAGTCAAGGGTTTTTTTCAGGTATTTAGGGGCTCCGGACCAGAGATGGCTGCCAAATTCGACAGTAGGGCGCACTTGCGCAGGGTCAGCAGTTGTGTACTGTTAAAGTATCTGCGGGCCCTGTACAGTACGCCCAGCTTCTGAGAGGCCTACTTTACTCTGGCTTTGATGGAATAGAAAAAGACCCAGAAAAAATAAAATGAAAACGGTCTCAACTGGGAATCGAACAAAGGACCTCTTTCCAACTCGACCATTTTACGTAATTTAATAAAACTTTCAACTCATTTTTCCCATATTTTTGGCGGCAATCTTTTAGAATGATTACAAATATCTGACGTATTTATTTGTAAACTAGATAGTGTCTCGGATAAAAATATCCGATATTTATTTATATGTTTAAAATAATTAGGTCCCGATGGACTAGTTTTCGCGTAATTAACATATTATATATGTGCGTTGATTAGTTAGTATTGCCTCAATATGGTATTTTTTGGTACTTCTATTGGAAATCCCCACCCTTCCCTTATAAGCAGCAGGTAGCACTAGATGATACCCATAGTATAGGCAAGGGTACGCTGATTTACATGAGATGTGGAACCGCGGCGTCGGATGAAATATATCCCAAATTGAATAACCGCAAAATAAACTTGGATTCCACTTGACGTGCTTATTTCAAGGGAAACCGGGAAACTTCCATTAGCCCAGCCGATTCTGTGGCCTCTCAATTTACATTCAATGGAGGGGCGGGATATTTGCATAAGCGTCTAATCCCCAAATCAGCTATCAAATATAGCAGGATTTAGTAAGTACAAAGTATAAACCTTATTTAATATTCCTCAATATTGAGATGACATTGCAAGTTTGGAGTATGTAAACATTAAGATAAAAGTTCCAGTAGATGGTAATAGGGTATTTCACTGATTTCTTCGCTCAAAATAAAAATAGAAAAAACATTACGATAGTGAATGTATTTTTATGATGATAAATTTAGATAGATTAATTTTATTTATTTTATTTTATTTTTATTTTTATTTTTATTTTTATTTTTATTTTATTTTATTTATTTATTTAACGCCCAGAGGGCTTTTACATGTGGGTGGTACAAATTTAATGACAGTTTTGAAACATAAGAAAGAAAAGAAAGAAATAATAAAAATAAAATTACATAAGTATATGCGAGAAACAAAATTAAAAATATCAAGAACATAAATTAAAAAATACAGCGATTTGACTGGTTTACAAAAATATAACTTCCATTTAGGAATAGTATTGAAATAGGTCTTTTACATAATCCACAAAATTCGCAAAGTTAATTTTAAATATATCGACATCACCTAAGTATTGGTTTCCCATAGTGTGAAACCGTTGTATTGGGGAGTTCGCAATGTAATTTCGCTTATGTGTGTTGCAGTGGAATAGTGTATTTTGTCGTGTTGTTATTGTAGGTATTCGTAAGTTTATGAGTTGCAGAAGTTTGCAACAGTCGAATTTAGAGTTTAGAATCTTGAATAAAAAAGTTAAATCGTTTATTTTACGCCTGTCATCCAATGTGTGTATTTTTAGAGTGTTTAATAAGAAATGATATTGTAAGTCTTCTAGTGGGATATTTAATTTAAAATTTATAAAACGCAGAAATTTTTTTTGTATTCGCTCAATGTTATTAATGTGAATTTTGTAAGAGGGAGACCAAACTACTGAGTTGTATTCAATTATGCTTCTAACTAGAGATATGTATAACAGTTTAATGGCTTGTATGGAGTTAAAGTTTTTAGTTGTTCTTAATACGAAGCCTAGTGTTTTCATGCCTTTGTTTACAATTTGGTGGATATGATTGGCGAAACTTAGTTTTTCATCCAAAATAATTCCGAGATCTCTCATTTCCGTGACTCTTTCTAAAGCTGTATTGTTAATGGAATATTCAAATAAAACAGGATTTTTATTTCTGCAGAAAGTCAGGGTTTTGCATTTGACTACATTTAAAAACAGATTATTTTGTACGTACCAATCTTTAAACTTATTAATATTTGATTGTAGTATTTGGCAATGATTTACATCAGTTATTTTTTTGTATAGCTTGATGTCATCAGCAAAGAGCAATACCTCGACATCGTCGAAGCAATTTGTTATATCGTTAATGAAAATGAGAAACAAAACGGGACCAAGGTGACTACCTTGCGGTAGGCCACTGGTCGCACAGAAAGCTTTCGATAGCAAAGATTTTATTTTAACAAATAGTTTACGTAAACCATTTTAGCATGTTGTCTCTTACTACTAGGTTAATTAATGTGCCATTGTTGATTTGCCACCAAAACGACATGTTCGTTTTCATTCGTGAATTCGGCGGCGTGGACTTCACGCCGGGCAACGTTGATGACAGCCGTCTTACCACCCGGTGGCGATCTCTATGTCATAATGATGTTGTAGCCAGTTTATTTTTTTATTTTATTTTTTTTATTTTTTTTATTTTTTTTTGTTTAAAATTGACGAAGCGTAGAAATTTTCTTTGAATTCTTTCAACATTATGAATATGTACATTGTAGAAGGGCGACCAAACTATGGAGTTATGTTATATCGGGCTTCTAACAAGGGATATGTACAATAGTTTTATGATTTGTAAAGATTCAAAGTTTTTAATTGTTCTTAATATAAAACCTAATGTTTTCATACCCTTATTAACAGTTTGTTGAATGTGGGCCGTAAAGTCTAGTTTCTCATCCATTATTATGCCAAGATCTCGCATTTCCTTTACTCTTTCTAAATTTGTTTTATTTATTGAATAGCCAAAAAATCGTGATGTTTTTTTTCTGGAAAAGGACAAAATTTTGCATTTTTCTACATTTAAATAAAAATTGTTTTGTGAACACCAGTTATTTAGCATGTCTATATTAGATTAAAGAACTTGACAGTCGTTTAAAGAGGTTATTTCTTTATATAATTTAATATCGTCGGCGAATAGCAGTACATTGACATTTTTAAAGCAGTTGACTTTGTCATTTATAAAAACAATAAATAAAAATTGGGCCAAGATGACTACCTTGCGGTACGCCACTAGTGGCCAAAAATGGTTTAGATAAAAAAGATTTTATTTTAACAAGTAAATTTCTACCAGATATGTAGCTACTTAACCAGCTTAACATATTTGCTCTGATTCCTATAGCATGAAGTTTTTGGATCAGTACTTTGTGAGACACTTTATCAAAGGCTTTCGAAAAATCAGTATATATACAGTCAACTTGTTTATTTTTAGAAAAAGACTCCAATATATAGTTTTGAAACAGTAGTAAATTTGTTGTAGTTGATCTACCCCTAATGAAGCCATGTTGTTTGTCATTTATTAAATTTGTTAGTGTGGGATATATTTCTTCCAAAACTAAAGATTCAAAGATTTTGGGTAATACAGATTGTATGCATATTGGTCGATAGTTTGAAATGTCAGTCTCGTCACCTTTTTTAAATATTGGAATAATATAGCTGGATTTCCATTAGACGGGAAAATATCCAGAGGAAAGTAGGTGGTTAAATAAAATGGTTAGTGGTTTAGACAATACGGAGGAGCACTGTTTTAGGAAAATTGGCGGGATGGTGTCCGGGCCTGCAGACTTGTTTATGTCTAAGGAACTTAATTTTTTTTCGCAAGATTCTTCGGTGATGTAGCAGTCTGTTAAATGTGTGGTTTTTTTAATGTGTATGAAGGAATATTTTCTTCTAGTATTTCATCATCATAAACATTTTTAAAGAAATCAGAAAAAAGATTTACAATGTCTTGCGTATTGTTGGAATATTTGTCGTCCATGTGCATTTCTGGAGGATAGTCTGTGCTGTCGTTGTTTATTTTTTTAATAAATTTCCAGACATTGTTCGAGTTTAAGGCTGTGTTCTCGATAGAATTTATATATGTTTTATAACAGATTTTAGAGAGATCTTTGCATTTTTTCCTACTTTCACTGAAATTTCTATAGTCGATTTTCTTCAGAGTTTTTTTGAATTTTTTATGAAGTATTTTTTTTGTTGTTGTAGTGAGGCTATTAGTTCTGATGAGAAGTAAGTTGGATATCTATGTTTTTTAGGAGTAAATAGTGGTACATATGATTTGATAGTGGTGGAGAATATTGAATATAGATTTTCTAAGGAATCATCAGTATTAACGTCAGACAAAAAAGACCAGTCAACATGCGAAAGATGAGAATTTATAGATTCAAAATCTGCTTTTTTGTAGTCACGCCACATATATTTAACTTAATATAAATAGGGGGTTGATGGTTATCAACAGGTAACAAAGGATCATTACATTTCTCAATGAACAATTTAGGATAATTTGATATTGCTAGATCTAGTAAGCGATCATTTATGTTGTATATAAAGTTATGTTGTAAAAGATTTAAAAAATTTGTCATATATATAATCTCACGTGCACGATCATTTTGACTTTCATTTACAATGAAACCACTATCACTTGTTTTCCATTTTAGGTAAGGGAGGTTGTAATCCCCGAGAATAATAATTTTAGAGTTAGGGTATTTGTAGAGTAGATTTTCAACGTCTTCGCTGTGGCTTCGATAGTTTCCGGCATCAGATAGTGGCGGTGTGTATAAAGTTGCAATTATTATCTTTTCTACAGTGGTATCAATTTGTACAAATAGTTGTTCGAGTGTATTATTTTTGTTTTGAGTTTTCTTGACATCAATTTCTCCTTTATTGCAATTAGTACTCCGCCTCCCCTTGTTTAGGAACTGGATTTAGAGTTTCTATCGCAGCGAAAATTTTTGTAGTAGTTAAGTCCGAGTTCTGTTGATTTTATTTCCAAGTCGAGCCAAGTTTCTGTCAGCACATATACGTCGTAATGGTGTAGCGATATTGTAGAAGGTAGTTCATTCAATTTGGTGCGTAGTCTCCGCGCGTTCTGGTAGTATATCTTGAGTTTGCATCGTTTTTTGGCGGTGTTTGCACTATTTTAGGGTTTCCGTTTACATATTTTATAGTAATATCATTTTCGCCATTTGACTTTCGTTTTTCCAGTTCTTCTCTTAGATTTTTTAGACGTTTTTGTTGAAAAATTGTAGCATAGGGGTATATCCTTGTGTTGTTTTTTAAAAGATGACGTTTACTTAGTAATTTTCTGGATGTTGTGGAGTTATTGAATTCTATTTTAAGGGACCTTGGTTTTTAAACACTTGGTTTTCCAATGCGGTAAACGCGTAGCATATCACGGTTTGCGGTATCATCGAGAGCAGAGATTAAAACCGTTACCTTGTTTTTGTCATCTTTTAATTTGTTGGCCGCAGTCGTTTCAGTGCTTTCGGGTATATTACAAAGAATGATGTTTTTAGCTCTTTCGCTACGCTCATTAATTTCAGAAATTACCTCGCAAATGTCGAGGTTGTTTTGTGGGGCTGGGATATTTATTCCGATTTCTTTATAAGCCCGTAATTCACCCTCTAGACAAGCAGTTTTATTAGACACCGTTTGCGCCAATCTACCAATAGCTATTAAGAAATGACTTGTAATTGGGGTTAGTTTTGTTATTTGGTCTTTCGTGAACTTATTTGCTGGATCCGTTAAACAGGTATTAAATGCAGCCACAGCATTTTCTACATTTGTTATCAATGCTTCGACATCCATTATGGTAAAAATTGGATTGCAAGTAGAAATAGGTTATTATTTTTATTTAATTATTTAAAACAAATCGTGTCAAAATAAGTCAAAACAAATCGTAACAATAATCGCAGTGACAGCAGTTCGTGTTTACACTTTGCTCTTGCAAAAAACTAAAAAAAACCTCCGAATTCGTGTGCAAACAGTATTTATATGGAAAATTTAAGTGCCAAAAAAGTTTATTTGATAAAACAGTAATAAAATAATACTATTCTAGCGGATTCTAAACATTTTTATCGAAAGTTTTTAAAACAACCTAAGATTGTGTGTTTGTTCTCATTAAAATGTCCATCCCACCGATGCCTGATGAATGCTGCCATCGGCGTAAAAAAAGAATGCTAGATAAGATGACGTCCCCATCACAAAAAAGGCCTCGGAATGATTTCTCCAGTGGTTGAAGATGAGGAATCTGACGGAGCATCGGACTATTCCGACGTGTCTGAAAATGAGAGTGAAATCCCAGTGTCCTCAGTCCAGATACTGAACGACACTGAAGCAAGTCTAAGAGCACTCCAAGATGTCCTTGCTGAAAAGCAGTCAAGAGTCTCAAAGGATCAACAACTGCGGATAAGCGCATATGTATCCGCTGTATTCAGATCAGTTTCACAGCTGTTATTGGAACGAGAGGGCTTCAAAGCTGATCTGGCAACAGTCAATGCCAAATTAATAGTGGCAAAGGGAGAGATCGCGATTGAAAAAGCAGAAAACCAACACAGGTTAGAAAAAATATTGCAGTTGGAGTCAGATCTAGGACCAGTGATGCGTAGAGTAGCCGATGCCACGGAAGCAAGCCTATCGTTTGCCGATATTGTGAAAAATGGCCCACAGAAGATGATACCATCAATCAACCGCTCAGGACTTAACGTTGGGACCCCCAAACCTGCTGTATGCATCTTCCCAAAGCTGGATTCTACAAAAGATAGCGACGATACGAAACAGCTACTAAAAGATACATTATGACCATCAGAACTTGGAATCCGTGTGACGGGCATTAGGAGTATCAGAAACAAAGGTGTTGTAATCCATACTGCAACACAAGAAGATCAGGATAAAATACTGAAAACCCCATGTCTAGCAAACTCGGACACTCTAAGCGCTCGATTACCAACAAAACGGCTTCCAAGGGTGATTTTCTTCAACGTTCCTCGTGACCTAACGGACGAGTGCTTCCTAAAAAATGCCTTAGCAGGAGCCCAGGACAAAGCAGGCCTAGATTTCGCAGTAAAAAGTTGCAAGCTAAGTCACCTTGCTGGCGCTCGAACTGGATCAACTTGCCACCGGGTCTTCGAGGTTCCTGCCCATATTCGTCACGTGCTGGTGGAGCAGGGGAAAGTCTTTGTGGACTGGAATGTGTGCCGTGTTCGTGACTTCATTGGACTTACAGTGTGCTCCAAGTGCCAAATGATCGGACATTCCTTCAAGTTTTGCAAGGACCAGCAAAGATGTGGACACTGCGCAGGCGAAGGTCACGCCCGGATAAACTGCCCAAAAGCCGCCGCCGAGCCTGTCTGCGCCACCTGTACAAGATTTGGGAAGCCCGCTGCACATCCGACTGGAGACAAGGACTCCTGCCCGGCCTACAAGGCTGCCCTTGCCAAGGACTTTGCAACTATTGATTATGGCGTCTAATTACATTGAAGAAGATGACGAGGTAGATTACGAAAATACTCATAATTTCTGTGATTGGCTAAAGTTTCATAGCAACTACAATATGGAAAATATTAATATTGTTCAGTTGAATGTTAGATCGATTTATAAATACTGGGATACTTTGAATGTCTACTTAAATACTTGTTGGAAGCATATTCATGTGTTAATGTTATGTGAAACGGCTATAACACCGAATCTTGTCTGTCTGTATAATATTCCTGGATTTAATTGTTACAACTATTGCCGAACTAAAAAATCTGGAGGAGGTATATTGCTATATGTTCGAAATGAATTCACATTTCAACAGAAAACAATAGAAACAAATCATTTTGAATGTGTGCTTGGCTCTATGACACTTCCAAACAAGAGTATTTTAAACATCATAGCAATATACCGCCCCCCCAACTCTAGCCAACCACAATTTCTTAATGAAATATCTGCCATTCTGCATAATATAAGCCCCAAAGAAAATGTTTTACTTATAGGAGATATTAATCTAGACTTGTTAAATTGTCAAAACCCTATTATTATGGCATATGAAAATATAATGTCGGATAATTATTTAATCAAATGTATTTGTGACGTAACTAGAGAAGCAGTTTTAGCAGGAAAAGTTACTCGTACTTGTTTAGACCACATATTTGTCCGATTTAACAGTGGATGTAAACAAAGCGATTCTCTTTCCTCATGTGTATGTAATAATATTAGAGTCACGTGGGGTAACCGTGCGCAATTTTTACATTGGGATTTTTGTATTAAAAAGCTTTAGGTATTTTACTCAATTTATTTGTTTATTAATATGATCGATTATTGAAGTGAAACTTCTTTACCCGCGTCATGCAATTTCGAGTACCGGAGTAAAACCAACTCATGACCGAAACGAAAATGCGGGACCGATTAAAGTTCATTTGATCTAGTCAAAGTTTTGAAGTAAAATATAAATGCTTCTTAGCTCATCTCGACAACTGGCGTTGGTGGTGTAATGGTCAGCGTAGTTGCTTTCCAAGCAGTTGATCCGAGTTCGATTCTCGGCCATCGCACATTATTTTTTTGTTTTTAACGCCTTTTTTTTTTTCAATGGTTGACCATAATATCAATCCACTAAGTAATATTTTAGGCCTGTAGCATACTTGAAAAGTTAAAGAATGATATAAAATTTTTTATGATGTTAACGATAAAAAAATTAAAAAAAACATAAAATTACCATAAAAAATGGGCCAACGGCACGCGGTGTTCCCAAGCGGTCACCCATCCAAGTACTGACCGCGCCCAATGTTGCTTAACTTCGGTGATCGGACGAGAACCGGTGTGTTCAACATGGTATGGTCGTTGGCAAACGCTAAACAATATTAATTTCTATTCTACCTGCCAATAAATATATGAAAATTAGTATAAAAAAGCCCTAATAATACTGAAAACATTAGCAAGGTGTGTGCGACGTTGATAAAAATAATCATTACATACGCGCTTGAAAAAGATCGTAATTACATCCATAACTTTGCAGGAATTTTTTTTTTCAATGGTTGACCATAATATCAATCCACTAAGTAATATTTTAGGCCTGTAGCATACTTGAAAAGTTAAAGAATTTTATGATATTATTAATGATAGTAACGATAAAAAAAAACATGAAATTACCATAAAAAATGGGCCAACGGCACGCGGTGTTCCCAAGCGGTCACCCATCCAAGTACTGACCGCGCCCAATGTTGCTTAACTTCGGTGATCGGACGAGAACCGGTGTGTTCAACATGGTATGGTCGTTGGCAAACGCTAAACAATATTAATTTCTATTCTACCTGCCAATAAATATATGAAAATTAGTATAAAAAAGCCCTAATAATACTGAAAACATTAGCAAGGTGTGTGCGACGTTGATAAAAATAATCATTACATACGCGCTTGAAAAAGATCGTAATTACATCCATAACTTTGCAGGAATTTTTTTTTTCAATGGTTGACCATAATATCAATCCACTAAGTAATATTTTAGGCCTGTAGCATACTTGAAAAGTTAAAGAATTTTATGATATTATTAATGATAGTAACGATAAAAAAATAAAAAAAAACATGAAATTACCATAAAAAATGGGCCAACGGCACGCGGTGTTCCCAAGCGGTCACCCATCCAAGTACTGACCGCGCCCAATGTTGCTTAACTTCGGTGATCGGACGAGAACCGGTGTGTTCAACATGGTATGGTCGTTGGCAAACGCTAAACAATATTAATTTCTACTCTACCTGCCAATAAATATATGAAAATTACTATAAAAAAGCCCTAATAATACTGAAAACATTAGCAAGGTGTATGCGACGTTGATAAAAATAATCATTACATACGCGCTTGAAAAAGATCGTAATTACATCCATAACTTTGCAGGAATTTTTTGAAGTGAAACTTCTTTACGCGCGTCATGCAATTTCGAGGACCGGAGTAAAACCGACTCATGACCGTGACGAAAAAACGGGATCATTTCGCTATAGGAGCCTAGCTAATATTATATACCTAGTTTAACTCACTCTCCTAACTCATCTTCGCTGTCTACAGGCAGAGCGCACGACTGTGGTCGTGAAGAACCGAGGTTCGATCCCCGCTTTAACTAATTTTTTTTTTCTTTTTTTATAACTTTTAATTTTTTTTATCACATGCTACTTATAAATATGTCAATAGACAGAAAAAAAGAGAGAATGAAATGAAAAGAGAGAGAGAGAAGAATACTAGAAGTTTCACTTCTGTCTTGCGTAGGCTTGACACACCCATTTTATTAAGGCATCTCAAACAACCATAAATACCTCATATGGTTCATAAATCAAACAGGTATATAAAAAAGTTTACATGCATGTCGATTGCGTACACTTACCCCGTGTGCGGGGTAAGTATACGCATACCGTAGGGTAAGTGTTCGCACCGCAAAGAGTTACCCCCCATTGCAATTATCACACTTAAATTGCCCCTTATCGTAGTCTGTGCAGTTCTCATGCCACCATGCTTTACACACAATACATTCTATCCAATTTTCTGTTGGTGGATCTCGATATTTCTCCTTGCATTATGGGCAAAAATAGTCCTTAGAAGCCTGTTTTTGTGCTCTCTTTAAACAGTTATGCACGCTGGAATCTCCCGCCTTACGCTTTGTGGTGATTCTTTGTGGTGTGACTTTCTTGAAAAGAGGTGGTCGTCCGATTTCCATGGTTTTAAATATTGGTTTTCGGACGTTTTTTGCATCTGTATCTGTCTGCTTCTGCTGAAGTTTCTTTTTATAGGGACTTGAGATAATTATTTCAGACTTGCAAGCATTTTTCAGTTTGCGTAAAACCGCCGAACTTGAACAACGTTAAACCCAATAGCTCTCGCAATACTTGTGGGAGTAGTCTGTCCTAAAGCTAAAACAGGGTTACGTTTTAGAAATCCATACACCCAATCCTTGAGAGCCGTTTTTGTAATGTTTTCAAATCTGTTCTCGATCTTGTTGATTTCAGCATACTCGTAAACAATTTTTCTCATTGTCTGCATAGTCAGGCCGTAGAACATTTCGTCAGTTTTTTTACAATAATCAACGATTTCGGCCTGAAAATAAACGAATAATTATTAGATCAATAGTTTCACGAAAAAATGATATCTGCACCATAAATTGAATATCTATTTATCTAAAAATCTACCTCTTTATCTGGTGTAAATGTCGGACGATATCTCCCCATTGAAGTTGCTATTAATTTTAGTTTTAGGCGTTTACGCAGAGTGGCTTCACTGATCCCAACAATATCTGCAGCAGCCCGCTGACTCTTCCCCTCTTTCATAAGCCTTTTTGCAGTTTCTTTTTGCTCTTGAGTGCAAACTGACCTCTCCGGGTGCTTTCTCACGTACACACGTGGTATATTTCACTGTAAAAAAAATAACGCGAGTTGAAATATTATGCTATAAAATCAACTTTATCTATCGGGGTAAGTGTTCCCACTCGTCCAACTGCGGACGCTTACCCCAGCACACTTACCCCATCACACCAAAATTCAATAAACTTTAAAAATCAGATTAGTGGTTATCTTTATTAGAATTATCACTTTGCACCCGTCTAACTAACAATATTTCACTAAAAATTATCATAGACCACGTCGCTCTGACACAGCTGGTTACACAATAGCACACATCGGTAACAGAGATGAAAAAATTAAGAAAAGCACGAAAAAAAGTAATTTACCTACCAGTTTTTATTGACAAATCAGCATCCACTGTACACATGTCCTGCTTCGGCGCGATCCAGAAGGCTACTGAATTAAGGAACGCGCGGGCGCTTAACAGGCACAATCTTGTCGGAAACATCACTGCGAACACTTACACTCCGCGTACGGTTACCCCACGTGACTCTACTATAGCGGATCACTTTTTAACTGCAGTTAATATTAAATATAGTGCAAGGAAAGAAGCCCCAGAACACGGGGAAAGAATTTCGTTTTTATCGCAAAACAAAATCGACAAAAACATTCATAATTTTAAGTGGCACTCCTTGCTTGAGGAACAAGATTGCAATATACTATATAGTAAAATTAAAAACAACTTTAAGAATTTGTATGAACAGAGTAAAATCGTTATGAATTATAAACCCAAAAAAAGACCTCTGTCAATAAAACCTTGGATAACTTCTAATATCTTAGAAAACATTAAAAAAAAAGATTCATTGTACAGAAGGTGGAAGAATTTTCCTAGCAATCAATTCTTTGAATTGGAATATAAAACTTTCAGAAATAAGGTGACAAAAGAAATTATTAAATGTAAGTCTACCTTTTTTAACAATAAATTCAAAAATTATTTTTGAAATACAAAAAAAACTTGGGATGAAATAAATAAATTATTAGGACGCAAGTCCAAAAGTAGTTGTGACGAAATAATCTCGAAATATATGTTAACCCATATTTCGCTGACGGTTCAAAAACGCACCATCCTGGTTGCTTGGTCATATTTTGATAACTTGATAAGGATTCACTGTTATTCTTTCAGGTATTTATAGAAAAGGTTTGACTTTACCGTTAGAACTAAACAGGTAGAAATATATTTGCTTCAGTCGCATTGTAGACGCCCTCAAAGTCGGACAAAATACGACACTCAGGTAAGCAATTTTTAAATAATTATTATATTTAACATATGACTAAAATTCTTAATATATTCTAGCATTTTTTAATACAGAATTGACTCGTATTTAATAATTTGAGCACTTTAAAAAAAATAAAAATTTCAAAAGTACTCATTTTACATAGTTTATTTAAGTGGTGCATTAACGCACCGTCAGCGAAATACGGGGGTAAAAACCTTGGCATTATTTTATTCATAATTACCGGCATCAATCGCTAATACTGTGTTTTTTCTTCTGAATAGGATGAATCCAAATGACTTTTTTACCGCACAAGAGGCTACTGACTTTATCACAGAGAATTGGAATGTCAACGATGAAGACGGCGAAGAAGATATTCCAGATGTGGTCGTTTTACCACCTGAAGTCGCTGAAGTTACTGATGAAGAGGATTTTGATGACAATGATTTACATGAAGACGCTGCATTTAGCCATACTTTCGGAGATACGGCAGGAACTTTGGAAGTCCACTCCAAGAGGCTGATGAGTGAACCTTCAACAACTCCATCCCAACCCCAACCATCAACATCTTCGTCATCAATGCCAAGGGAAATGCGTTGGAAGAAATCGAAACCTAGTTATTCGCGAGTGCCAAACAACGTTGAGAATAGAAGCGTCGAAGATGTGAAAAGAAAATTAGTGGGTAAATCTTGTACCGAGTTCTTTGAACTATTTTTTAATGATGATCTTATTAACTTAATTGTAGAAAAATAAAATGGTTACGCTCTATTAAAAAACAAAGTAGCCACATTGTTGACGATCAATAATATAAAAACATTTATAGGATTTTTATTATACACTGGGTATCATAGGTTACCTCGTGAAGAAATGTATTGGTCTCTAGATGAGGACATTACAAATCCTTTTGTAAGGTCATGCATGACCAGACAAACCTATCGTGACGTCAAGAGTAATTTACATTTGGCTGACAATTTAAATATCAATACGACTGACAAACTTTCTAAAGTTAGACCATATTTATCCTAGTTGAATAAAAATTTTAAACAGTTCGGAATTGTAAGGCATGCGCTGTCAATAGACGAACAAATGATCCCTTATAGAGGAAAACATTCGTGTAAAATGTATATTCATGGCAAGCCAATCAAATTTGGATATAAGTCGCGGACATTGGCTTCTGCAGATGGATATATTTATGCATTTGATATATATACGGGAAAAAACAAAGTGTCGTCAAATACTAATAATTTGGGTATGGGAGGCAACGTTGTGAAGAATCTAACTGGTCGTTAGATGGAAAGATAGTGCTGTAGTTACAGTGGCATCTAATTTTGATAACGTAGAGCCCATTAAAAACGTATCGAGGTATTCAAATATTAAAAAAAGATATATAAATGTCACTCAACCCAGCGCTCTTACCCAGTATAATCGTTTTATGGGAGGTGTTGATTTAGCGGATAATTTCGTTTCAAACTATAGAATAAGGGTTCGTGGTAAAAAGTGGTGGTGGGCAATATTCTCCAACTTCTGTGATGTGGCACTTTGTAATGCATGGAAACTATACCAAATGGTTCATCCAGAAGAAAATATGAGAATTTTAGAAGAAGTGTGGCCACCGCTCTCATGAAGTCGTCAAAAGTAAATTCTTCTTCTATTGGAAGACCCAGTAAATTTGCGACAACATCGAGGTCAAGTATAACAGGGAGTAGTCATTTTTTAAATAAGGGGGAAAATAGAAAAAGATGTCGCATATGTCATTCACACACATATTTTATGTGTCCAGAGTGTAATGTGGCATTGCACCATAAATGTAACGAATTATACCATACCGGAAAATAGTGTTTATTATAATATTTGTGTATGCTAATTTCTTATTATGTCTTTTAGAAAGGTGCACTTTCCTACCTATATATACAATATCTTTAATTTTAGTTAATATTAGTAATATGATTAATAAATGAAGAGAAATAAATCCACTTTCAAATAAACTTGTTTGGTTTCATACATTTACTTTTTACCCCCCTATTTCGCTGACGGTGCGAAAACGCACCACCTCATATTTTTGTAAGTATAAGTTTTTTCATTTTTTTAAATTTTTTATTTTCTTAATTGTGTGTTTATATACCACATATCCAAATTTCATCAAAATCTGACCACGGGAACTGATAGCGGCGAAATATGGGTTAAATACGAATAATGAAGAAACCGTAGCAGATAAGTTTGTTGAATATTTTACAAATAGTGTTAACTCTATGATACATAAATGTGATTATTTAGCATCGACCGTCAGGCCGAATGAAGTGCAACATAGTATGTACCTACCCAGAGCTACCTGCCAAGAAATCAATATTATTGTTAGCAAATTAAACAATTCAAAGTCACCAGGGATTGACAACATTCGAATGTTTGACATTAAGACACATATTAATATTTTAGGGCCTGTTATAACACACTTTATCAATTTAATTTTATCGCAAGCAGTAATACCAGATGAACTAAAAAGTAGCATCATTAGGCCAATTTACAAAGGGGGCAAACATACAGATATTCAAAATTATAGGCCAATAAGCATATTGCCAGCCCTAGAAAAAATACTTGAAAAATACATTTCCATAAAACTTAATAAATATCTAGAATCTTTCTCTTTGTTGGATCCCAACCAATATGGATTTCAAAAGAAAAAAAGTACGGAAATGCTGCTTCAGGAATTTTCAAATCACATAAATTATGAATTAAATCTAAAAAAACAAGTTTTGGTTTTATTCATAGATAACTCTAAGGCATTTGATACCATTGATACAAATAAACTATTAGAAACACTGGAGGCAATAGGAATTAGAGGAAAGCTGCTAGTTTTATTAAAAAATTTACTAACTGATCGACAAATAAGAGTAAAAATTCTTAAAAAATTTAGCAAAAGAAAATATATCTCAACAGGTGTTGCACAGGGGTCAATTCTAGGGCCAACCCTTTATATTATTTATGTCTCAATTATGAGAAAATTGTTTTCATTTGTTAAACATTTTGTATATGCAGACGATACGGCGCTCGTAATATCGCACGAAGATCTGGTTACTGCAATGAACCTTATGCAACATGATTTTATTGCCCTACTGAAATGGTCGCATGATGCAGGCCTCTTTATAAACGCCAAAAAAACTAAAATTATGCACATCAGATCTCCACACGCCAGATGTAATGTAATTCCTTCATTATATACACACACATTTGACTGCATACATAAAAATGTTGCACAGCCCTGTTCATGTGAAACCATTGATTTTGTCAAAAGTTATGTATATTTGGGTGTTACTATTGACTGCTACATGAAATGGGATGTACAAATTGCTAATGTTTGTAAACGTCTACGAGCTATTGTGGGTAGGATTTATAAAATAAAATATTTCGTGCCTATAAGTACTTTAAAGTTAATCTACTTATCTCTGGCTGAATCCACTATACGTTATGGAATTACTTCTTGGGGACATTCTTGTAAAACTAATATAATCTATATACAAACATTACAAAACTCCATTATAAAATTGTTAATCCATAAATATGACAATCAACACAGAAGTAACATTAAATTAATATACAAGTCTCTGAATATTTTACCTGTCAGAGGATTATTGTTTTATAATATTGTAATTCAACATGTTATATTGTCTGATTCATTGTATAGGGAAAGAGTTTGCCATAAACATAACACAAGATTCACTCAAAATGAAGGACTGGTAGTTCCGAAATGTACTAATAAATATGGTGAAAGAACTTTAAACTATATAGTACCCAAAATGTTTAACTTATTACCAATGACAATTAAAAATAATAACATGTATACTGCTAATGTTAAATATAATCTAAGGAAATGGTTATTGGATAATAATGATCTATACTGATGCCCCTGAAATGGAATTCATATTCTTAGAAAATGGAAAAACAATTATTTTGTAATACCTGACTACCTACCTCTATTTATGAAACTATTGATGTACTTGTTGATAATACTAATTTGTTCATACATTTATTTTTACTTGCTTATTTTATAAGGCTTTTATGTTTTATGTTGATAATACTAATTTGTTCATACATTTATTTTTACTTGCTTATTATATAAGGCTTTTATGCTGCTATTTAAACTTTTCTGCAATGTAACCAATTTATGTAATTATGTACCGTTCAAATTGTATCTTATGAGTGTATAAATGTTGTCTCTATGTCCCTGCTGACAAACTACACAAGTAGTTTAGCGGGTTTAAATGTGAATAAATAAAAAAAAATAACTGCAATGGTTTCACTCCCCTGAAAGTTGGTTTACTCCGAGTACCTATGTAATATTTCTATGAGTACTTATGTAGGCAATACACTGCGAGACAGTAAGTTTGATAAGGCAGGTAGCAATAATAATCTTCCAGATATTCGCACTGAGTCCCTTTTAATTATTATTTTGTTTTCACTTTTGACACTTTAAAATCACTTTTTTAAAAGATGTACGACCAGTTACACTTGTGGGCAATTGAAGCCACGTTTTAATATAATTTTCGCTGCTTTTGAGTATAGATATTCACTGGTTTTCTATTAATTTGTATAGAGCGAATATTTGATGTGCTCACCGTGTCACTGTTGTTGTTGTCATTTATGAAAGTTGGAACCGTTTCAGGATTTGCGACTTATAAAATCAATAATTACGAGTGAAAATATTAAAAATACCAATTTTTAGTACAGTGATTAGAATCAGAAAAAAGAAACTTGAAATATTTCACACATTTTTAACCTCATTCATAGTTTGTGAATCTGTTTATGAAAAAAACTGCTAAAATGAATTATTAACGTTGTTTTTAAAATACACTGGTAATATTTAGATCTCCAGACGAAACGTAAACGGTTACACAGGTAATGTACCTACATAACTGAGCCTGCACAGGGATATCTTATGAGGTAGGTATCAAATAAAAGGAAATTTTGCTATGGGATTAAATAATTTGTTCACACGGAAAAAATAATTACTTGAGTGATCCGTCCTACATCGATGGGTGGAATAGATTTCAAGTGAACTGTAGAAATAGATTATTTATTTTGTAATCGTTTATCAAACTGCAAAATGGATTTTAAGCTTTTAATTTAACTGAGAGATGATTTATAGGGACGATATTTTAGGAACAGCAAAAATGTGGAAATTTCAAGTTCCCAATGCTCTTTTACTAGTAATTTCAACTTTTTTTGAATTTAGAAATATCGTCACCTTAAAGCAATAGTGGGATATCTTAAAAAATGCTGTTCTGAGATAATAGGACTTTTAGGTTTGCGTAAGCTCTAGCAGCATCAAATTAACTAACCTTTCAGATTAATGATATGGTAGAAGAGAGGTAAATTATTTAACATCAACACAAAATTGTAATAATAGAAAAATAATTAATTTTTTCATACTAATTTCGACAAAGTATACGTAAATCTGGAAATATCTCACTGTTGCGTGGAGTATTTGGTAATCATCTCAAATTATCTCAGTGTAGCATAGTAATAATATTTCGAGTTTAGATGGATAAATGAATTTATAATTGTTTTTCGGGACTTTTTTCAATGTGGACTGTTTCAGGCTAATAATTATTGCTTAAAATAATGAAAAATTCTCATTTCTGCATGTTTTTCCATGCTGTTTATAATCATAAATATATTTTCAACAGTACACACCCACTCACTCCTATAGTTTGTCAATACGACAATTGTATGGGAGTAAGGTGGAATAAAAATGAAGAAAATTTATATTTGTGCTTATAAATTTATTTATGAGAAGCGTATGTAACAAAAATAACAGAAAACCTTAAGAATAACAGTATGTAACAAAATTAACAGAAAACCAAGAATAAAAAGTATGTATGTATCAAAAATAACAGAAAACATTTAGAATAAAAAGTATGTAAATTTTTTTACAGAAATCTTTAAGAACAAAAAAATAAAACAAATATGTGTTGATTCCCTGGAAACCTACAATGAACCTTCATCGTTATTTTCTTCTTGTACGTCGCGGTCTGTATTGGCAGTAAAAAATTTTTTTTTAAAAATTAGGTTTTTTTGGTATAACACCACTTCTTTAGTCGCTCTTTCACATTAATACTCTGATTAAATGAATCCTCGGTGTAGGTGCTTTTGTATTTGATAACTGACGGTTCATCTTTAGTGATCTGCAAAATCTTAACTTTATTCAAAATACATTTATTTTTGTCCATGTTTATTGAGAATTTTTTTCCAGTCTTCTCACATACCTTCTTCTAGTCAATGAAGTCCGTTGTTTCCATTTCTGTTAACTTATAATAATTCATTCTTTTTGGAACACTTTATGATCATCGCTTACTCCGTTGGAATAAATATTAGGCCTTGTTTTAAAACCCTGACCTTTTCTCTGTCGATGCAATAATGAATGGAGTCTCCTTCGTTCTCCGAGTGCCCAACAATTAGATACTTTGGGTAATGATTTGAATATCAAGTGTTCATAGTGCATGCATGTACATGGAAAATAAAAATTTGTTTTTATTCTGTGCCACACTTTTATCAGAAAAAAAGATCATTCCCGTTTCCCTTGGCAAAGGTCTGTGTAAAAAAATGAAAAATGTGTACACGCAGGTAGACATTTCAATTGCGCCTCTTTTAGCTACACCCTCATGCCGCATGTAAGAATGGCCATGTCTTGTTTTGGTATTGTAAATACAGAAGTTATAACGTTTAACTTGCTCTTATAAAAAATAGATATATTGCCATTCGGCAACGGCACAACAGCTTGAAAGTCATAAATGGCAACTACAGTATCATCAGTGGTCTTGGTAATGTTTTTATCTTTTTCTTGTCGAGATAGCTTTACATTCTGAATGTGTTCAGAATATTATTATTATTTTTTCTAATTTCTCATTTGCAGTACTATAGGTAGTTGTAATATACACAAAATGCGCAAAGGTTCTTTTTTGGTTTAAAAAAATATATATTGAATTTGGTATTGAATATTTTCCTGTATGTAGAGTGTGTAACATAGAGATTACCTACCGAGACACACTTCTATTTTTACAAATTGTACATCTTTTGGATATTTGGAGATCCAAGCTGATTTTGCACGACAGTAGTGCGATTCCACTCTTCTAAAGCTGTTGATATGATTCATAACACCATCAACTAAATCATCCTTTTGCAGGAAGCTGTCTGTTTTTTTAATGCAGTGCTTATGGTATTATTGTTTATATCTATGGTTGCCATAAAAAAATCTTACATACACGTATGTTATGTCCATCTCTCTCAAAATAATAACCACTATTAGCTAGCATTCATGTAATCATAAATATTAAAATATTTTAATCGATCCACTTCCAAAACAGACTCAGAACATTTGTATTTACAATTCGTACACAGTACAGGCTTAATTTGTTTTGCTATGCGTACCTTTCCTGACTTTGCTACATACTCCTGACCAGTATTCACCTTCAGTTTCTTTATGTTTCTCTTCCAAGATCACCGAACTTGTTGAAAACTATAGAACCACAGTGAGACAATGAATTTATTTCAGTATTTTAAACGACCCTTTGAAAGCAACAGTGGGACAACATCAATATCTCAGTGTTGCTCTGAGTGACCGAACATTTCAATACTGAGATTTTACTTGTAACACAGGCATTTTTTTTTTTACAAAATATCCCAGTAATGCCTCATGTAGAGCTCACAATTTTACATCGAACTGCATACTTATCTCAAAAGTGTATTTTTCGAAGATATCCCACTATTGCTTTAAGATGACGATATACAGATACTTTAAGAGCCTGCTAAGCCAAACTTACGGCTTGTCAGCGGGTCCCTGTAACATATTATTACATATGTAGCAACACGCCACTAGACCGTTCGAGACTTGCGGTATGTAGCCCGGAAATTTTGGGACTCGCTACGAAGTTGCACCGCTCTATAATAGAGCCCGATACTTGAACTTGTCTGGGCCTCGATTTTTGACGAAGTCATTCCATTCGAACAACAAATGGTTCGACCCGTGGAATGACTTTGGCGTATGTAAGTATGTACCTTGAGACTCAAGAATAAGCAGTCGACCAATGTATGTACTTTCAACGGCGATAGCAAGCGGCCTGGGTTGGAGAATCGATATCCAGATAATAGAATTGTATTTATTCCACGCATTTCAATGGGGTCCTTATTACTTACAGCTAGACTTAATACATAAGTAATGTAATTTTTTCTTGGAAAAGTAAGCAAATGAGAGATAACACAACATTTTATTTCCTTATTTAACAATTGTCATTCTAACTGAGAAATTAGTGATTGACATCAATAAATTCTACCCTGGGGAAAAAATTGCTTTAGAGAAAAACGTTTTTTTTTCCTTTCCCAAATGGCCAAAAAATGCCCTTTGTCCAAATAGCTGCTTTACCTTGTGTAACTTTCAGAATATAGGTATGGAGCCATTGTCTCACAGCTGCAGTTCTGTTGTGAGCTGTCAGCTGATGCAGTATCTCCCTCTCGCTGGGTGAACCCTGAAACCACAGTCATTATGTATGTAAGCCCACCCACCTCGTGACTTCTCGGTATGTTTTGACCTACACAGGAACAACTTTAAATGATAATCAGTACTTTTGAAATAATAAGTTTAACAAAAGAACACACACATTAAAATTATGTGCGATAGCGAGCTATATCGCTAAATAATCTTCACAAGGGTAGATTTAAACGAATTTTTTTTTTTGAGTTGAACCTGCTAATATATTTTTATTTTTATTTTATGGGATTAGAAAGTATTTAATTGGTGTAAGTAATGTTAGAGTGAGGCGGCAATCTGGAGGAATTAATGCACATTTATGTGCAGTAGTGCTTTCATACTCATCTTCTTTCTACCCAAATCATCCCTCAAACTAGAAGTTAGTTCGTCATACTAGTTGTTACATTAAATCATTATCAATTATTGTCACATAAATAATAAGAGAAGTGTTAACTAAACAATCTACCTCACACAAACTCCTTCATAAAATTGGCGCAGCAGGTAGTACACAAAATCAGAATAATTATAAAAAAAAGTGAAGTGTTAATAAAATTGAAAGATAATCTCAGATTGTCATGGAAAGACACCATTAAAAATTGTAACGTCACTTGGAATGGCTTTAGCCATGTTTGGTGACTATATCTGAAAATCAAGATATCATCCAACCTTCTTCCTCTCCATCTCTTTCCCGTACCCACTTATTTCAGCCTCACAACATGCCCCAATGATTGAAGTAGTCATCTTCATATTGGCTCTAAACATTTGGGACTGTTCTGCAGAATCATATTTAAAAAAACTGTATTATAACAGCACAAAAATTGTTATTAACGGTGTGAAGATAATTTTCAGCAATAGAAAAGTCTACTAACTTAATATAGTAACGTGTACCTGCAGATGTAGTAATCTATCAACAGTTGTGTATGACTTGCCTAATGTTATACCTACTTATTTAAAGTATATAGATTACATTAATCCATTTTTATTCCGTTTAATTGAGACAACTGCCGCACATTCCTAAAACTAAACAACACATTACTAAAGTCCTTAAGCTTGTTTGTGCCTATTTAAATTCTTCGATTTTGCCTTAAAATGCCTCTAAAGACAATCTGAATAGAAATATATCTCAAAGTGCTTTTAAAGGCTTTACAAAACATTCGTCAGAGGTGTTAATTCAATCACCGTTAATTAATTACTCAGTCATTATGAGCACGACAAGGAGTAAGTGTTTGACTAACTTGAAGCAAATTAAAGCTGACGCTAATCCTCGGCGTTACATAAATAAATGACGAAGGCAGGCCGAACTAATTAAGGAGTTAATAAGACACCAAACTATACTTAATATTTATGTAGCAAATTCATACAAATAGTCAACACGGTGAGCTCTCCTGAACAAGTATACTTTTGCGTACGGTGGTAGCTGGTGTTCATATTAGCCTCGTATCCCACTTTGTAATTTTGGCCTGCCTGGAAACATACCTAAACTATATTTTAGGTGGAGATCAGGTTTTGCCTTAGGAACTAGCCAGAAAGCAGTATCACCAAGACGCAAGTCTGCTACATTCAAAGCAAAATCTTCTATTCAGCGACCAACCAAGGCATCTGCAATATACATGTGTATTTTATGTGTTCAAATCCCTCTTAACAGAACTCAAAGTGGAAAGCATGGGTTGCAGAATCTCGTACTTAAAGAAAATAATAATAATTGGGGTTCCTACCGATTATTCCCGACAGTCTGGAGCTAATGAGACTATGGAAGGCTGAAGGTAGTGGTAAAGCAAAAGAGAGAAGCGGAATGTGGGGTAGTACCTTGCTTTTTAGACCTGGTCACCAAACTCGGTCAAAGCCATTTAAAGCAACGTTTCGGTTTTGAATGGTGTTCTTTCATCAGGGTGATAATGAACATATCTACCACTCTGGAACCGTGCCATATATATACTTTATATTATTTTCAATTAATAAATTGTGATTTTACAAAGTTAATCAAATAATTATTACTTGCGCACGCTAGAATTTGAACCCGCTACCTTCAGATTTGTAGCCAAGGATTGTAACCACTCAAACCTGGAGGCCGTCAAAAGTGTAGTTCATCCAATAACTGGTGTAGTTTATTCAAAACGGGTATTTTTTTTAATTGACGCTCAACTGATTTCCAATTATGTAATGTTTTTTAAAAAACATAAATTAATTGAATTAAGTACTATGATGAAAGGTTCGAAAAGCCATCGACAACGAACATTTACATCACGTTTGACGACTTTTTTTCTCAAGATATTGTATCTGAATAACTGATGAGAAACGACACAACGCTCTCTAAAACGCCCTTGCTTGTACATACCTAACAGAGGCTAACCTACATTTTTCACTAGTTTCGTCCAGAATGAGTCATATTTTATACCGTCAACCAATCTGTCCGACTTTTCAATTTGCAGCCACTGCGCGGTCTGTAATTCTTTTGTCGTCACGTGTGTCGTTACGGTGCCGTTAGTACGTTATTGGATGTTTGGAGTTCCGCCGTATCCTGCCGATTGCTGTGTGCCTCATGCTCCGTGCTTTATGCCTCATGCCTGGGCCATATGCCTTATGCCACAGCTGAGCAGGGTGAGGTTAAGGTCACGGGCCACATTTGAGCGGAATTGCTGGAACTGCTCTGGAAATGCTTCACACTCCATTAGGGATTCCAAATATTTCCATTATCCCAAAGTAATAAACGTTTGAATTGAATGTGAGGTGCTACTCACCCTTAATTCAAGTGTTATATATACCGCCAAGAATGTTTTCAACCATACTGTTTAAATCTTAAAGCAATGTAGAGAGCTGTAATTGATTAAATATCTCTTGTTTTAACACTACATATATCATAAGAAAGAAAAAAAGAGTTCAAAATAACACAATAGGATGAAGTACCAACATATTTTTGGTATTTTTTGGGCATTTTAATTTTTAACAATTTGTAAACATTTTATTTTGAAGAGTTTCACCATAATAAATTGTACATTTGTAACATTTACTCTTCAAAACAAAATATACAAAGCACTGAATTTAAACATCTTCGTTTTTTTTGTTTTTGTAAAAGCCCAGAGATGGTGAAAAAGTGGCAACCCAAACTTTTTAAGCAACGCTAACATTTTGATTCAAAATTTTGAACTCTCGCTCGGCCGATACCAAGTGTATCACCCACTCAAGAGCAACGTGCAAATAATTAAAAACGTTATATTTAATACTTGGTCTAAACAACTGTAATTTTTGTAACTGTTCACAAAAAATGTAATTGTCCCAGATGAAAAATGATCCAAGTTGGAATCCGATTATTTTCATTGAGATTTGTTCGAACATATTATCATCTCCAGTGATAAAATTAATTATATTTTTTAAGTTATTCAAACAAATACAGCAGCTAACACATTTTGCTATTTTTGAAAAACAATATACAAAAGAACATACCATAACGGAGAAAACTAACTGATATAAAATATTGCTAATTTATCAAAAATCTGGTCTAATAATTCGTATTACGATTGAAAACGGGAATGAAGGCCTTTAACGAATTATTTGACAGGTCCTGATAAACTTTCAGTAAAACATGAGCGTGTTATGGGAATGTCAGAAAACGCGTTCATAAAAATTCAAATATTTTAATTCATTAAATCATTTAATACATTTCGTTATTATATTTATTGGGATAAACGCAGATGCATGAACACATGTTCAGGATGTTCTAATAGTTTGCTAGGAAATAGCTTGCCATCACGAGGAATAATAGGATAAATAGGATTTTAATAAATCAGCAATACTGTGGATATTTCTCCATGCGGAGAAAAATGATCCTTTTAAAAAAAGTGAGAGCATGCCAACTTTCTGATAAAATATTAGTCATTCAGAATATATCGAGAATACGCGTTTTCTTTTCCTAATTCATATCCTGACGGAACAAAACGATATCAGTATGTCAATATCAATATCAGCATTAGGATCTCGTTCAGATCATTCGTTATAGGCCGGCAGTCTTATTTTTAAATTGGTAAACAAATAATTTGACCATTTAAAAAATAAATCTAAAAAAGTTTTCTCCGTACGTGTGTCTATAGGCACTTAAAAAATGCGATCATAATGTGTAGGTTACCTTACCTAAGTAAAATAACTGCTGTAACTTCTCGGCAATAATGAAGTTGGTTGTTCCCGCACCCAGGAGCAGCAAGCAGTAGACCCTGGTAAACATAATGCAGTCAAGTGCTTACACAGTGGTGATAGGTGTTAGCCAGCCTTCAGTTTACCTTATGTGCCTAAACTGTCAGAGGTAACTTCAGGCCTACAGGAAACCGCCGGACCGCGAAATGCTAACGATCTGGTCACCCGGCGGGTTGGGGATGGCAGCACAACCTTAATCTAGAGTCAGGGATGTTAGCTAGACTGACAAGTGTGTAGTTTGGCTTTTGATTGTTTTGTTAATTGCGGTGGGGGTGTTATTTGAATTTTTAAAGCACCTTTTAAAATTCTTCCCCAAATTAAAGTTCTTAATTATTGTTCTTGCCGTTGCTATGTTAATTTGACAATTTTGTTTGTAATTAAAAATAAATTTCTTATTTAGAAAAACTGCCTTAAAATTTCCGTAGTCGTTAGAGAAGGAATTAAGTTTTTTACGGCGACATGCATCAAAAAGTATTTATTTTGTTTGGGATTTAACTTGTTTATAACATTTACTCTTTTAACCCTCAAAATCACAAAATTACTTTTTTTATTTTATACCTCACGTGACCATATCTGTACGATGTAAAGACTGTAGAACTATGTCATCCCTGGTTTAAGGTAGGGACTTTAGGGTGGTGCTCACATTTTAGGAAAATCAACAGCTTAAATTTTTTAGCTGTGACTTTACTTCTAAGACAACATATAGAAAATGCTGGCAGGTCTTTTTAAATCCAAGCCGGCTAACACTTAAACGAGACGGAGAAACGACTCGTTCTAATGAGGCCGATATGAACTGTAAACGGGTTTTCCGCTAGTGTACATTTATGTTAGGGTATGTTCTCCGATGCGCAGGTGATCAATGCTGCTAACTGCTTCGAACAGGTTTCATTGAAATATCAGTAGAACAGACCTATCACGCCTACATTGCATCTATGTTTTAGAGATGGCACGTTGACAATGCATTGTTAATTCAAACGGACTTCCCTCCTTTGCACAGAATCAAGAAGGTTTATCAAATTCAGTAGTTGGATGTACGTGAGATTTGTGATGGGTTTGTGTATCTGGTCACTCAGAACATTTCAACGGAGTCTTTATTGGCAAGGATGCTCCGATAAAATTGTACCAAACAGTGACTGATCTCCATCTTTTCCGAAATCAGACACGTATTTTTCGAGAGGACGAAGAGCTGTCTACTACGATCTGAATTGTTCTTCGATTGAGAAAGTCCGCAATCTAAGAATGCAAAGTTGTATGGATCCCGTGACAAGCGCCTAGTGTCAGACTTTATCAAAAACTTTGGAGCTATCCAACCATACGGTTTGAAATTCTCCAAAACGCTCCAAGTACCGCTCCCAAACATGCGTCACATACCCGAGCAGATCGTTTTTGGCGAAATCCATATTGCCGTGAGCAATTTGTTACTAACCACCCTTTCCGATACCTTTGAGAGCATGGAAATGATGACTACGGGGTGGTAGTTGGAAAGGCCGGAGCGGTCCCCCTTAGGGATTATACGATAAAAAATAAATATATATTTTTAGACTATTAAATTATAAATACGCGTATAACTATTTATTAATAAAGCCCCAGATTGTAATGTCTATTCACAGCTACTTTCATGGTCGTTCGCACACAGTGAGCTTTCGAATAGCTCTGAGATTATATAGAAACTCGGGTGCTGCCCTCAAGCAGCTTAGGAATTACACTCCCATTAATATATACCTCGAGGGTGTAGATGAAATCTACCCCACTTCTGACATTATGGGTTAAACATATTTTTTAATCTTTAAAGTAGAAAAACTTAAATAAACATTCAAATCAGTCCTGGTATAATTTTTCTGCACGTACGAACTTCAACACAAATAAAATTACAAAGTTAAATAAATTCGTTAATTCAGTTTATCTTCCCACCAAGAAAAGGTCTCCGAAATTGAGTCCGTAAAAACAAGAGTAAAATAAAATAAAAACACGAAAATCTTTTATCCTGAACTGTTCGCTGTGTATGAACTGGTTGTCCGGGTTTAGTACTATAGCCGAGTAGTTACTATTATGTCGACTGCATGCAAAAGTAAAATTTTAAACTGCTGTTCGTTCCCATGTGGCGTGTAATGGCTCCAGTAGCATAATGTTATTATCGTATGTTTCCTTGCAAACCCCGCAACGGTGTCCAAATAAAACCGTTGCTTTTTTATTTTTTCCTTTTAATATTACATTTTTGTCGTACTACCATGTTGCCGTGCGTGTGCCTAGATAGGCATTTTAATGAAATGCTTATTACCGATGTTCATACACAGTAACGCACAAAGCTGCTTATATGAAAAAATGCACGCGAACTTTCCAGATAGAATAAAATTGGCAAACAATAAACTGGAGTTTCAGGATTTTTATTAGTTATTCTTTTAGAAAACCGCGTTATCTCATTAGCTTTTGGATACTCTCAAATTAATAATTGCAAGATTAAATTTGTTAATTGAGACAGGTAACAATTATAAAGACTTGAGTGTAATTCAACTCGTATTATCATATTTGTGACCATTGGTATCAAAACTGGTCAACTCCACTTTAGGTGAATTTTCAGGAAACACCAAAACAAGTGCTGGATTTGACTATTTTTCATACCACAGCCTCTTTTTAAACCGGTTTCTTTTACAAAATATGCGGATATGACTGCTTTTGAAAAATAAGAACTGTTCTTTTGTTAATAATGAACACAGTTCAATACTTAGTTTATTTTTTTTTAATTTTGGATCTGACCAGTTTTGATACCAAACAACTCATTTGTGAAAGTTAATGATCCAGAGGTCGTGGGTTCTAATCCCAGAGTGAGATTTTTTAATAGATTGAGTAGTTTTTTAAATTCATTACAAGAAGGTATCCGAAATATTAATAACATTAAAGATTTTAAACTTCACGTGTTTATTAACACTAAAATGTGAACTGATACTTTGGCAGACAAATAAAAAATTACAAACAAATTTACACATTTTAACTTAATTATTTTGGATCTTTTTTTTTACAAAATCATTGGCTATTTTTTTGTGTTTCTTTATTCATAAAAATTTAAATGATTACAGTTTTTTGTTTTCTACAGCCACCATACTAGGCACATGCCCGTATTATTATTAATAACATGAATAGTGTTTTGACTTTTTGCGGTGTGCCTAAAATAATAATTTTTCATCCGTTATCGTAGTTTTCATCGTTAATTTTATTTATTTTTTAATAATGTATGGGGCACTATACTCTTACCTGTTATAGCGCTGTCCATTTAATGTGTACTGTGTGTAAAGGGTTGTGATAATGTAAAGAATGTAGTTGAATAATTACGTTTATATTTATTGAAAGTACGGTACACTATTAGTTACAACACGAATTTTATCAGAAGGGTTTTTATGAAGAGCTAAGAACTGTCAACTGCCAAGGCGGGCGTGGAAAACAGGAATGCTTGCCGCGTCGGCTAGAAGTGCCAAGAGCGCCGTTTTCGGGTTGCGATCCATAAAAATTAGTTTCCATTATTAAAAATATAAATTAATATAATAATTATCATTTAAAGTTATTTGCCCGTTCTTACCTCTACAAATGAAAACGTAAAGCCATTGATAAAATAAACGCAATATAAAACATATTTTTTAACTTGTTGAATGCAGATTGATGTCAATAATGATTTATAAACAGTTGCTACACAATAAGCATCGCGTGAATAAAACCAATAACTGTTATTTGTTTGAATCAAATGAGCTTTCTGCTCGTAAATAAAAACTTTCGATAAAACTCTGACACTCAATTGCAGATTATTTTTGAAAACGATTTAATTCGATTGATTGCACCTATAAGTGACGAGACAATTTCTATGATCTATTTAAGCTTCCTTTAATGCATAATCCGATATTGCAATTTCAATAGACACCCGGGTTGAGTATGGATTGGACTGGAAAAGGTGTTTTTGCTTGGGGGGAATTCAATTACGAAGAAAAAATTTGATATCGCCCTTTCTGGTTTACTTATTCGTGTGGCCATGAGCTTTAAAGGATTAGAATCTGCTAGGGGACATTTTCACTTGTACTTGACAATGGTTTCAAAACGTGTCCCTGTTTATTTTGTAATATTTGTAATATTTAAACCTTAAGTAATTCATTTACTTTACGAGAACATTTGCAGTTATCGTTATTTTTCGTTCTGTCTTCGTGGAGTGCCCAGATGTTCAAGAGTACATTGATTTGGAAGTACCTAACAATAATTATCCCAGGCTTAACAAAATTCTATGCTTTTTTCAGTGCAGCAAGAAATCTAAACGAGAAACATTTATTTTATTTTTGTTAATGGTTTGTAAATAATGATGCTTAAGAAAGCAATAACTTTACAGGGCATTTTAATTAGGGCCCGATTTATTCAACGAAATTTTGTGTAAATAAGCTTTGTTTAGACCCCATACAAAACTGCTGATTTATATTATTGAATCAGAAAATATTTAGTTTAACGGAACGTAAATGAAAAAAAGAGCGTGATTCCTGAAACTAAGGCGTTTCCACTGCAGTGTCAAGTTCCATACACGCCACTGCTACACGTTCCTAACATATAAGATGATTTGCATATTTTTTCTCGGAGTAAGAAATTAAAATCTTGATAGGTAAAAATATATTATTATACTGTGCAGCAGCCAATCTTTTCCTCACGATAAATGTTTCATTCAAATCCTGTATTGTTCTTTTGATTTTTTTTACTTTAGTAGGTTGGTACCTACCATCAAAGGAAATGTAATAAACCTTTAAATACAACGGGCCAATCAAACATCACGCACTTTCCACACTGAATTAAGTATGAATCGGTAATAATTTGCAGGGACTTTAGTTACCTAAGTCACCCCTAATATGCGTGGCTAGTTTCATGTTTACCCCGATAAAGGCAGAAGGGGAGTGCCTGACATGCCGGGGCCCTCTAGCGGGGGGGCCTGGGGCATGGGGCTTGAGCCTGGACTACCATGGGAGGGGCTTAGCCAGGTTTAGAACCTAGGTAGTTGCAGGGAGGACTTACCGAAACGTCCCTAAGATCAATATGTTTCTAAATAATGTATATGTTTTATCAATTTTTGTAAACCGTTAAATCTAAAAACTACTCACTCTGATCAACTAGTTTTTCCGCGAATCAACATCTACTTATCATATATATATTTTGATAAGACATCATTTCCGTACAGATGAATTTTTGTTAGTGATTGAGTCAATAGTGAAAGGGATTTTATAATTTTTTTAACAAAAAAAGAATTTTAAATATCTCTCAATTTGTTAAATTCTAAATATCTACGCATTTTTGCTTTAGATGAAAAAATCTCCACAGAAAAATAATTATCATGGAAAATAACCCAGCTTATGACTGTCTTTTTCAATGTGAAGAGAGAAAGACATATCACGATGAAATACGATGTATTTTTTATGTAAATGAAACAAAACGTTTTTTTATGTGAACACCGCGCAAAAGTTCCCACTGCTCCCAGAGCTAGTGAGACTATGGCATTCCCAATTAAACGTGGGAAAATATCTGGCTATTTAGAATTGGTCACTAAACACAGCTAAAACTATTTCAAGCATTTTTAAAATTCTCAATGGCGGTCTTAGGCCTGGGCGATACTGAAAGTACTTTCACTCTGGAACGTGCCGCAAAAATATATTTTAGTATATTAAAATGATAAAATTGATAAATGATAATATTATTTACTTGCGCACGCCAGGATTAGAATCCGCGTTCTCCCGGTTGCTAGTCCAGATCCTCAACCTTCGACCACGCAGGCGTATGCAAAATCAGAGTTGATGGACGTTTACTCTATCCGGTATAATATAAATGATAAAATAATAGTTAGTTAAAATTGTGAAATGTTCGTTAAAATCATTTTTAGGTTGATTGCGATCCACCCCTGAGATCTAGTTATATTGTGGGGATTTACCAGTTGAGGAAAAGCTAGTCATGTTGTTAGCATTTTCTAATAAATAAAAAAACCACCGCGATCATCCAACGCAGTTCATGTTTACATTGTGAGTGCTGATTGCTGTATGATAATTTGTTATTAATACTTAATGGTTATGCATTATTAAAATAATGCTCAATGCGCACTATTAATGTAGACCTTTTATTTATAAATGCTTTTTAAAAATGATAATTTTTTTAGGGTACAACGAAATAATCGATACTGGTCGACATATTTATCTTTGCAGTCAGATAGTTACTATAATTGTTTTGTCATATCTACGATTAAAAAATTCTGTTCGTTTAAAAAAATGTATCTTACGTCTTCGGGTATTTTTAAAAATTTTTTATGAATATTTTAAAGAAGAATAAATCCTTCTGAGACTAAATAAATCAGACTGGTATCCCAGATATGGCAAGAGAAGTAGAGGACGTCAACACATGAGATGGGAAGACGACCTAAAACTCACGGCTGGACATCAATGGAGAAGAGTAGCGCGTGACAGGTCCCAATGGAAATTGTTAGAGGAGGCCTATGCCAAGAGGCAAACTGAGCTTCGGGATATATTATAACAAAAAAAATATTTCTAATATTAATGTTCCTAACAGAAGTTCAGAATAAAAGGCTTATTATTATTATATATATTATATAAATCCTTCTTTAAAGATTTCTTGATTACAGGCACGTTAGCACAGGCGTGTATTATTATATCTGAATATGACTTCCTGATTACAGGCACGTTTCCACATGCATGTATAATGTTATCTGAATATGACTTCCTGCTTACAAGTACGTTTGCACATATATGTATAATGTTATCTGAATATGACTTCCTGATTACAGGCACGTTTCCACATGCATGTATAATGTTATCTGAATATGACTTCCTGATTACAGGCACGTTACCACATACATATATAATGTTATCTGAATATGACTTCCTGATTACAGGCACGTTTGCACATGCGTGTATTATGGTATCTGAATATGAATTTCATTTTCAATTTCGTTACATTTTTAGTAAGTAAGCCAAAGCACTTTTCTTCGACAAATAAATATTGCAATATGAATGATCAATACAAATATCAATTAATTTATTTAACCTCGTTGGTTACCAATACTATATACTGGTAATAATCTATACGAGTACCTATCAAATATTATTTAGTAAAATTCCTACATTCATTATTAGAATAAAAGTGAATTTATTCACGGGAGAGTTTTCGCATGTACAAACATCGTTTCGCGACAATATCATGTACGAATTATCACATGTTTATCGTTAATTCGTTAGAAATAAAATTTACATTTTATAAGGATAAGAAAATAAACAACGCTGTTATCACGACTATTTCAAATGAAATATTTGTTTAATTTAGTATCCCGTAGAATTCGGGCGGACATTTTAATTATTTTTGTAATTTATTTTCTTGAAAATTCGAGGGAAACAAAAAGTAAATATTAAATATCTAAATCGGAGGGTTGAATTCGGATCATTTGAATCTAGGGGTGTACTTCAAGGATTGCGGGGAAGGGAGGTAGTATAAGGCTTTCCTTATGCTGCCATGATTAGTCACAATTCTGGTGAAGAAGTTGGGTACTCAAATAAACCGGGAAAGTTTCCTTCTACGCTCTGAATAATACTCCGTGTAATTTCTTCTCCGACTTCATATTTTAAGCGTGTTCTTGCAATAAAGCGTCCGAATGCCATCTATTAGGCGGAATTGTCATCTGCAACCGGCAATGTTATTTAAAGGCAAAACAATTTCCAAAGTTAATTAGAAGCAAGAAAAGGCGATGTAATTTGTGGGGAATATCGATTTTTGAGACACTTAAAGAATTCTTAGAATTCTTGAAACATTCATTGTTTTTGGTATAATATATATAAAAATTTATTGGCTCTATAACATTGGTACATTTTTTTAACATATTGGCATAAATGTAATTATAAACGATTATTTTATGATGTTTTTCTGTAATATCAGCATTCTGAATCACTTAGATATATGTTTCTGTTCTTTTCATCCCTTTCCTTTCCCCACTCCCACGATGGCCTTAAAACATACCTAAATTGGAGATGCTCAATAGATGAGAACATTTAGGATCAGCTAGAACTTCGAGATTAGAAAAAAAACGATGTACATAGGTAATAAAACGGTTCTTTGAAAATGCATTAAGGCCCCGTATTAAAATGGTGAAAATATTTAATAAAACATGACTTTTGAAATAAAGCTAAATCTCTCGACAAATGTTTAAGTTGCATTTAAATATACACTGTGATTGTTTTCATGCCCATAATATATTAAATATCAGAATATAACGTGTTTTAAATAATTTTCGAAGCTTACCTTGCGATTCTTTTTTCTATCGTGGAAATTTCATATAATTAACGTTTCGGCATAACAAATGTATAGATAGTATCTTCACTTTTTTTACGAGAAACTTGTCATAGATCGGTAGAAATTGGATATGCGGGGTCTTAAGCACGAATCTTAAATACTTTATGGTATCGTGCAATGAATTAAACATGCACTGATAGACATAGATAAAGTGAATCGTTATTTTATCACTGAAGACGAAGATTATATTAAAAAATTTAAATTCAGTATGAAAAATAAAAAGTCTCAAAAATTAATTGTAATGGTTGTCTCATTCTTCCATCATTAAATACAACATTTATGTGAATTAGCTAAAAAGTTTTTTTTAAATAAATTGAAGTTTTTCATTCGAGTTGTTAGTTTAAAAGCTTTAAATATCATTTTAATTAATGAAAATATTTATTTAAATAAGAAAATAAATCCTCATATAAAGGCGGTATTAAGAAAATTATCAAACAAATGTACATCTATTGTTACTGGGTTGGGTTTCCTACCTATTAAAAATAAAATAAAACAATTCATTAGAATACTTATCGTGAAAAATTTTGGACAATTTTAAACAACTTTTTACTGGAAACATCATCTAAATGACGCTGAAGAATTTTTATTTAAAATAATTTGAAAATACCGCACTTACGTCTACTTTAAAATATTATACATACTCACTACTTTAGGGGTGTAACAGGATTGAAGTAAAAAAAATCACAATAGAATTTGTGGTTTGAATTTCTAGCTTCTGTTTCAATTTATTTATGTAAATAGTATAAACCAAAATAATAAATAGTTATCAAATAAATACATTTAATTATAAGCACAAAAATCGACATTTAATCCATACTTTGCGGCAATTTCAGTGTTAGTTTTTCCCTTCAGCGATACAAATAAAAATAACCACATTGTGAACTTTTTAATGAACTCTTGTGGAAGCGAAAGAAGTAAAAGAAAAATCCTCCCCTTCATTTCTTTGTTTTCTCTTTTGGCAGATTCGTGCGTTTAATTACATTTTTTAGTGCTCGTAATGGATGACTCCACCCGACCATTGCCAGCGGTGCGGTAATGTGGGTAGGTGCTAGACAGGTACCCCCCTCAAACATAACACAACACGAGGCTGACGTGTGCACGCACCCTAGGACAGTCGACACGGAATTAACTACCCTTAAATAATGGAAAAAGACAGATTATTATTTTATTTTTTTTGTAATTTGTTTCGAACTAAAAAAGTAAATTCGTTATTGTAATGATTTTATATTCGTATTACAAAAATCACTAATTGAATAATCTAACCATGGTCAAAATATCCAGTTTCTCCGCAGTAGTGGTCGTATAGGATGGACAGACACAAAAAAATCTCCGTATTAGCTTCTTTCTTCATTCGCATTAGTGCTTCATCATCAACACACTTTTGGGTTATCCTGATTCTTGATATGACCCGACACAAGTATTTGATTTATTCGTGTATCTCTCTCACATCCCTATCGTATTTTATTCTATATTTCTATTTTTTTCTATTTATCCTTTCATTACTAGTCCTAAGTCCTAACCGCATTAGCGTCCTTTTCACAATTTTCTTAATTACGCTTACACCAACGTTGTACCAAATAGGCATATAGATTTATATACTTTATATTTGTGAATAACTTAATGAGTAAAACTAGAAATTATAAAATTTAATTACTGACAAAGAAATATAAATAATAAACTTTTAAAAAAATTTTCAGAAAAATATTCGTTCGCATCTAGGAAAGTCCCGGCAAAGCTGAGGTATTGGGTTCATTTTCCAGATGAAACCGAAAATTTTTTGGTTTATTAAAAGTATGTAATTCGCAGCTATGACAATTTCATCATGAAATTGTTAATACATTAAAATTTAATTATTAAAAAAAAAATCATCGATATCTTTGAATGCATTATGAACATAAAACTGTTATTTAAACCAATTCAATTTTAAGTAATTGTATATTATATTTTAATAAACATACCACAACAAATTACGCATACACCCGTGAACCGAAAACCGAAATTACTATGTTTAATAATAGTAAATATAATAATGAGTTTAGGGCTAAAAATATATAGGAAGTTTCATGTACTAATGTGTATGTAATACGAACACAAATATATATTTAGAGATAAGTCAGTACCTATCAATTAATGTAATATTTACTCGTGTATCTTTTTGACATTGTATTAAAAGTGACAACAATCATCAGTTGTCAAATAATGCGTACAAATGTAAATTTTTCCGAAAATCTTACAATACTTCAAATACACATGAATTGTACAGTGTTGTCAAGTTTACCTACCATAAAAATTCTGCTTACTCACAATTATTTTTAGTTTTATTTTATGCGAATGTCATGTTCCTTTTACAGTAGAGTACGTTATTGATATAAAGTGCTTTTTTACGGTCAATTTGTAAGAACGATTCAGACATAAATATTTATGTGTATTGAGATTTTGCGTATATTAATATCAACATCAAACAACTAATGTAAAAAAAAAAATAATAATATAAAATTTGGAATATCTCTCAAGAAAAATAGGATTATTGACGCGGCCAGTACAATACCCTAAAATAAAATCATAATCTCAACGACGTAAGTGAAGGCGCTATGCACAACAAAATGCGATGCGCTTCGCTGGTGTATTGGACAGACCTACGGTTGAATTTTCCCTAGAAAATCTCTAAAATAAGTGGAAATCTTAACGACATAAGTGACGAAGTCGTGTAAAAATAATATAAGCGCGTGGTGCGGCGTAATGGATGGACCTACAGTCGAATTTACCCCAGCAGGCCTAGAAAAATGATCTTTCCGTGGGGTTTATTTTAATTATTCCTGATGAACGTATTAATAATATAATCTTAGATGTTCTAGAGGAATCACTTGGAAAATTACTAATTTGTCTAGAAAAATAAAATCTGGTGCTTTTAAAGTTGATAAACGTTTAAGGTAGGTATGGTTTTTATTAATCTTTAATATAAATAAATTACACTCGTGGGGACCGCTCTAAAAATATACACATATTTGTATAAATATATTATCGTTACAAATTTATCTGAATTAATTACAATTACAATGATACCGACGCACCTATACAATCTGTTTTATAAAAAATCTACAGATTGGGACCGAAAATTTCCGAGAAAAATCCAAGATCGATTATAGCGACGTTCAACAACATTAAATCACGTGACGACTTCCTTTCCAAAATCAAAAGTTACAAGAAATCTACCACAATTTCGACAAATAAATTAAATACAAGGGATCTGGGATTATCGCAAGACGCCAAACGCATCTATGTGTCCGAACACTTAACTCAAAAAGGAAAATTTCTGTTATCTCAAACCAAAAAATTTGCCAGAGAGAATAACTACAAACACTCATGGAATTCTGGATGGCGAATTCTTTTGAGACAAACTGACACATCCAAGATAATCATAATAAATAATGTCGCTGACCTTGAACGTGAAAAACGTCAATTACTATGACTGATTATACAAGGTACAGTGCTGCTATGTTACTCTATTACATTGGATATTAATTATTGTTTTATAATATGCTATTATCAGTTATTTTATCTTTTTTCCACATTTGTAACCACACTTGTTAATAACATTCAAGTACTAACAGTGTCTACTACTCAACTGCAAACAATACATCGAAGCAATCTACACCTTATTCATTTTGTAAGTAATATTAACGGCATGAATAGTGCTCTACTAACTACAATCTCAAGCTTATACACAAATCCTACCCTTCTCATTACAAAGTCAAGTGTTTTAATATTTTTTAAGAAAAAAAAAATTAGTCATTTAGCCAATAATATTTTCCTTGTAAGTTTTTATATGAATCATAGTAACAAAAGCAAAATATGTATAATTATGTATTTGTACATTTCAAAAATCATTATAACTGTTTTCTTTGTTTTAACGTATTTATTGCAATCATATACTTCACACATGTTCACTTACCCTGTTCTGATCTATATACCACACTTACCTCTACTCTTTAGAAATGCCTGTAGTACCATTAGCTTGCACTTAATTATTCGTTTTTTTTTTTTGGAGTATTGGTTTCCAAAAATTGAACAAAAAAAAATATAAATTTCAGTCTAGAGAAATGATTGATATTAATCTACAAATAGAAAACCTTGGACACGTAATTACTCCTGAAACCAATGATCCCTCGAAATGTATAGACATTCTAAAACCCTATAAAAGATTAAAAATATTTTCATCTAATATTCGTAGTATTGACCGGAACTATGATAATCTACTTGTAACACTTGCCGGTTTGAATAATATTTTTGACGTAATAATTTTAACTGAATGTTGGATTAAATCAAATTATACTCATAAAAACATTGCAGGATTTACGGTATTCAATACACAAAATAATAAGACACAGTCAGATGGAGTAATTGTCTATGTCAAATCCGAGCTGGACCCGACTATCTCTGAGTTATCCATTGAACATGCCAACTGCCTTCAAATAAAAACCAACCAAACTGCAATTCTGGCACTATATAGGTCACCTAAACACCAAAATATTCCATCCTTCCTTAAATCCTTAGACTTGGCCTTACTTAACTGTACATCAAATGAAGAGCTAATGGTAATTGGTGATATTAACATAGATTTACTTAAGCCTAAGGCAACGCAAACACTCGATTATAAAAATCTTATGACTCAACACGGGCTTGTTTCTTATATTAATGCTCCTACTAGAGTAACTGATACCACAAATTCATGTATTGATCACATATTTTTAAGAACAAAAAAAAATGCCCAGGGGATTGTGTATCAATCAACCATAACAGACCACTTCTCTGTAGCAATTGGCCTTATGCACAATAAACCCACTACCGGAACGTCACGTAATAATATAAAAATGAAAAAAGTAAATTTCGAGAAACTAACTTCTAAAATTAAATTAGAAAATTGGCACTCTACTCTAAATTCCAACGATGTAGATGTTGCTTTTAATACATTTTCTAATATCCTTTTGCAACATATTGAGGATGTCACCGAAGAATCCCGTTTGAATAATTCAAAAAATAAAAAACTGAAACCATGGATCACAGATGGCCTAATTTTTTGTATTAAAAAACGGGACAAGCTCCACAAAAACCTACTCAATAATCCGGACACTCAAGCCAAAATATTTTATAAAAAATACAGAAATGTATGTAATAATCTCGTCAAAACCACAAAAGAAAACTACTACAAAGAAAAACTATACAGAGCCAGTAATAATAACAAAAAAATCTGGCATATTATCAAAGAAATATCTAATACCGATCACCCTGCACAACCACTCAATAAATTAAATATCAACGGCCAGGACATCTCTCTAAACGACCATCCAGACATTGTGACCAATCACATAAACGAGTACTTTTGTAATATCGGTAAAAAACTGGCATCACAAATTTTAAATAAGGCATCAACCGATGAAAATGCTCTTGCTAACATAATCTATCAGTCTACCAGTGAAACAGATAATATTCTCACACTAAACCCAACGAACTGTGCAGAAATTTCACAAACTATCAAACAATTAAAGCCCTCCCATTCATGCAATCATGACAAAATATCCTCAAATATACTAAAAACAGTTGAACCTTTTATAATCCGACCATTAGTACATATCATTAATCTCAGTCTTACTAAAGGTATATTCCCTAACAAACTCAAACTTGCACTAGTTCAACCAATTTTTAAGACCGGAACCCCAACTGAAATAACAAACTACAGACCTATTTCTATATTGTCATCACTATCAAAAATTATTGAAAAAATAGTAAAAAAAAGACTTACAGACTATCTTACAAAATACAATATTCTCTCGTCAAACCAGTATGGCTTCAGAGAAGGGCTAAATACAGATTCAGCTATTCTAGAACTTACATCACATATAACAAAAGCACTTGACAATGGTGATAAATGTTTGGCAATATTTCTAGATTTAGCTAAGGCATTTGACACAGTCTCTCATCAAATCCTTCTGGCTAAGCTCCATAAAATTGGAATAAAGAATACGGCATTTGATTGGTTCAAATCATACCTAATAGATAGAAAGCAATGTGTTAAGTTACCATCACTTAAACCATCTCATCACATCAACATCAATTTTGGTGTACCACAGGGCAGTGTACTCGGTCCCACACTTTTCCTCATTTATATTAATGACTTATGTAGATTATCTATTGATGGCAACATAATCACTTTCGCCGATGATACGGCCCTAGTAATAAAAAGTAAAACATGGGAAGAAACATTTCATAGAGCCGATCTAACATTGCAAATTATCAAACAATGGTTAGATAATAATCTACTAACATTAAACATACCCAAAACGAAATATCTAACCTACAGTCTTAATATTCAAGGTCAACCTTCAACCAATCATATTCTAAAAATACACTCTTGTAGAGATATCTCTAGTTGTCAATGCAACCCACTAGAACGAGTAGATTCTATTAAATATTTGGGTGTAATAATTGACAATAAACTCCGGTGGGAAGATCACGTAATTAATGTTACAAACCGTATACGGAAATTGGCGTATATCTTCAGATCATTACGAAATATTCTAAATAAAAACACACTAAAGACGGTATACTTTTCCTTATGTCAATCAATTATATCTTACGGTATAGTAGTCTGGGGTGGATGCTCTAAAACTATATTAGATACATTAATTAAAGCTCAAAAATTGATTATGCGGACAATCTACAAAGTACACTACATTCACCCTACGAAGGATTTATTTAAGGACTTCAAAGTACTAAATATAAAATCCCTATACATCAAAAACTTATCCTCCTACTACAAATTCAAACATACGAAAAAAACCATTTTTGAATCAACCTATAACACAAGAAATTCCAACCAATCCAACTATACTATTCCAACAACAAGAACCTCAATGGCGCAGTCACAATTTAATTTTCTTGCTCCTAAAATCTTCAACAATTTACCAATAGAAATAAAGTCAATTGCCAAATACGACAGTTTCAGGAAGGCGCTTGGGGATTTCTTGATGAGTGAGTGGGATAGTGTCGGTAACCTGCTTCTCGTACTCAGATAGAGGTGTATATATTGTTTACATGTGTGAGGAATATGATACATGTATGTAAGTATATGTATGTTGTGTATGTGTATATATATGTATATGCATATATACATGTATGTATGTATATATAATTGCGTGTGCATGTGTATGTATGTATATATGTGTACTATTTTATATATTTGTCTATATTTTATAGAAAACTTTGTGAGTTATTGAAAACATTTTTTTAACAAATTTTTTTATTTTATTATTCTACCAAAATATGTTTACACTAGACGTAAATTCTAACTAACCATTCCTCCATTGGGCACCATGAAACAGGCAGCTGCCTAGTATGGTGTTCTAATGTATCTTCTCTAAATAAATTTATTAATCATGTAACATGTACTTATAAATAAATAAAAAATAAAAATTAAAATGTGAGCCTCGAGCGAACCTCCGTTATTAGAGTCTTGTCGCCTTAAGGGATGCTTAGTTACACAGGTATAAATAATGGAGCGTAAAAAAAGTGAATGGAAGAGAAAGCCGAGACCTGGATAACCTTTGTAGGCATATTACACCTAATTAAACGCCTGATCAGATATAAGAGCTGGTGTTTTAAGGTATGGTAAGTATATGAATGTGGAAGAATCAAAGTAAGTTTTTGAAGGTGCGGAAAAATTCACTGAAATAAAATGCTTTAAAAATGCCAACCTGGATTTTAACAATTTCATATAAAATATACAGAGGTACCTATCTTTCTTTGAAGTTTTTATTGAAACCCAAATAAATTTTGCACATCACTTTTACATTATTATTTCAAAAGTTCCATGTTGTTCATGATTTAATTGGACTAGGCATTAATTTTTTTATCACATTACCGTATTCGCATTGTATTATATTCTGATGCTGTGCTTTATAATCTTTTGAGGAATCAAGTTATGTAATGCTACTCTTTGAATACACGTTGTAATAAATCATTCCGACGTTTGTTTCTTGAACACACTTATGAACTGAAATATAGTTAGACGGAATCGCAAAGTGCAAACCAGTCACTGCAACATTTATCATTCTAAATTCAGAAACGATTTCGAGTGATATGTAAGCAGAAACTAAAGTATCATTTTGTCTGGGCAAGGATGATAAAATGTTTACGCAGCAGCCGTGATAATAAAGTGCAATTTAATTTTATAAATAAATCACTGCTTTTTTTGAGAATAAATTAAGCTCATTTCGTAATAATCATGTGTTTATTCCGGAAAGCGAGAAGATTTGTACAATCCCACACATCCCATGAAGCAAATAAAATAATAGTACAATAATATAACAATAAAGTACATGAATAACCTCCCTAAAAGCCAATACAATAATATACGTACACGTAAAAGGTAAGAATGTACAATCAAAGAAATATTTTTTTATATAATCATGTATACAGACGTTGAAGTATTAGATTGACGGGGCTAAAAAACTTTATCTAGTGTGCTATATTGCTTGAATCTGGACTCTGACGGTATTCCGTGGTAAGGATATTTTTGGAGTTGTTTGTTCTCTCCCTTAAGCCTGCTACCCGGGACGCAAAACCTGGTACTCACCATTCCGTTAGCATATTGGAAGCACTGCAATATCTAATGATGATTTGATGACTTGTTTCCTGCTAGAGATTTTTTTAATAAAAAGTCAACATATTAAATATTTGCGTTGATAAAAAAATCTGTTCCGTAAATATTAAAAAGTTCACAAAAAGTCACACAGACGTCTCGAGAATATAAAATATCTATTGTTGGATATTAAGTGCTGATGTTTTATTGTCCAGATTTAAAGTATTTAAATCACACGTACTTTGTGTAATATTTTAACAATTTCTCTTGACTCCTTTCAAACTTAAAGCAAAATAAAAAGCCTTCGATACAAAAACTTTCATCAAAAATCTTTTTCATAAATATAGATTGGCTTTTACCCTCAACTTTTAACATCATATCCAACAAAAGCACTATTCTTGTTCGCTAAAAACACAATTCCACAACTTTTGCGTACAGGGCATTTTACGGGAGTGTGCTTTAGATGGCCGACTGGACAAACATTATAAGGCGATATCGACTTTTGCGGACGTTTGAGCTTTTTTATGGAAAAAGTTTTAACCCAGATGCAGGGCGATCCATCAGCCATGACCGACGCGAGGTGAGATTGCGTTCAGTCTCCAAATGTGACCGACCAACGGCGAAGCATGAATTCACGTTAAGACTTGACTTTTGGGTAGATCCGAAGTAATAAAAAATAGATTGCCTGAAAAAAGGGGATAAGATTTACAAATTCGAGTTTTTTTATCTGTAAATGTGCTTCAATGACTTTGTGAGACTTCAGAAAAAAGATTAGAAGGAGAATTAACTAACTGGAAACTTAAGATGTATCATTTTGACAATTTGGAAATACTATTTTAAATATAATTATGAAGAGAACATTTCGGCAATTCATTACAAATATTACTCGCTAATAGGCAGGAAAAGTTATCGTTATTTAGTATGCAAGCTTAACCCTATCAGACCTTAAGTAAAACTGGCAGTTGTAGAATATAATATTATTTGATGAAAGATGACAGCAGGTAGAGTTGTTTGAAAATTGTGTTGTTTTTTCTCAATAGTTTGGAAGTTATTTCTAATTACATTGACTGGTTGAGGGAGACCTTTTGACCTCTCTTGCCGGACTTTCTCGACTCATCGCCCTAAACCGCAATGGGATTGATGGATTCATACGTCCGTCACTCCTGGACACATTGACCCCCATATTCCTACCCACCCTCATACTTTTCCCTCCCAGAACTTCCTTTCTCCTCATCTTCCTTTCCATAAAAAGACCCTTCACACAGCATTCTCAAAGATGACATAGGCCTAAGGGATTTGTTTTCCTCAGGGCTTCCTGAGGAAAACAAATCGTTTTATTTTTTTTTTACTGAACTGGTGTATTTTATACATCCAAATCAACACATTTCCTTAGAGCAAGATTAAACAAAAACACACAAGTGCACAAAAACCAAGCTTACCTACTTGCATTTCATCTAATGATATACCGATAAGCTCTTGGGAGAAGGATTACATTAAAATCCCACACAAGACCCTTCAAAAGGTCATATGCCAAAATTACCAAACCGAATTGCGCGGAAAGTGCGCGGATTGGCCGCTTTAATTATGAGCTCACCTTTCAGGGCTCCTATTGGTTGCGTTTGTGTTGTGAATTTGTCATACCCCTTGTTTACAATCGAAACTATCTAAATTCTGTGTATTAAATCCTTTTAAAGTGACAATTGTGCGTCGAAAGAGATTACTCTCATCTCGCAAAATACTTTTTAGTATACATTTGTGTATTTTTTCTTTTAAATAAAATTATCCAGAACCTACAAAAAAACATATCCGATAATTTCGTGAATAAAACAGAAACTTTTCGGTAAAACCGATAGTGGATTTCGTAGATACATTCATAGTGATAAACTGTTTAAAGTTATTTGTGCTCAATTAGTGCAAATATAAAAAAAATCGTGATATAAAAACTCGATACGGCGACTTTTGTTTTGATTTACATAGAGCTAGACCGATTGCCCACCTACGAATTTTCAGGCGCAAAGCTGAACAGAACTAATACTCTGTTTCAAACATTGTTTTTTTTTTATGTGTCCTTATAAAGTAGTGTTTAATAATGAATCGTCCTAAAAAACGACACATAAGCACCATGATGTCTCCTAGTCCAGAGGATATAGGAGGAAAGTGCGTCACGATTGAGGATGCGGATGAAAACAGCTCGGTTACGTCATCCAAAGGCTCGGACGTCACCGAAGCGGAATATCCTTGCGCTTCTGGAGTAGATGTGCTCAATGAAACCCAAGCACATTTGACAGCTCTTCAACTTGTGTTAGCAGAGAAGCAATCTAAGGTCTCAAAAGACCAGCAGCTGAGGATCGCTAGAAACGTATCGGAAGTTTTCAGATCCGTATCTCAGCTGTTGTTGGAGCGAGAGACGATGCGTGCGGATTTAGCTACAGTTACAGCACAACTTAGAATGGCAGAAATAAAAATACGCCACGAGAAGAGGGAAAAAAGGCACCTTGAGCAAAAAATCATACAATTAGAGTCTGATCTCGGGCCTGTAATGCGGAGAGTGGCAGTGGCAACGGAGGCTACCCTCTCTTTTGCTGACATCGCCCGAAAACAGCCATATGATGCTCACCAACCCCCACCAATCACTCAACAAGGACATCGCGTCGGACCACCAAGACCTGCCGTTTGCATCTTTCCAACGGATGCGGACGCCACAAAGGACAGTGACGGTACGAAAAAAATGATTGAAGATACAATTCGGCCATCTGAACTAGGCGTTCGGGTCACGGGAATAAAAAAAATAAGAAATAAAGGCATCCTGATCAATACGGCAACCACGGGCGAACAACAAAAGCTATTAAATGCACCTTGCTTCGACAACTCGAGCAAACTGAAGGCCCGACTACCGTCAAAGCGTCTACCGAGACTGATATTCTTTAATGTTCCCCGGGACCTGACCGACGAAGATTTTTTAAGGATGGCTCTCACTGGTATTCCCAACGTTGAAGACATTGAAGAAACTATTGCAGGCTGTAAACTAAGTCACCTGGCTGGTGCTCGCACAGGTAACGCTTGTCACCGTATCTACGCAGTACCCGCTACCGTACGTAAATTTCTAGTCGAGCAAGAGAAAGTATTTATAAGCTGGACTATTTGCCGCGTCCGAGATTTTATTGGCCTTACTGTCTGCACCAAATGCTACATGATTGGTCACTCATACAAGTATTGCAGAGATACCAAACCCACATGTGGACATTGTGCTCAACAGAATCATACTGGTGAGTCCTGCCCAAATTCCATCATCAAACCAGTTTGCGCGACATGCACCAGATTTGGTAAGCCTGCTGATCACTCAACTGGAGATAGGGACAACTGCCCGGCCTACATCGCTGCACTCAAGAACGACCTTGCAACTATAGATTATGGAGTGTAACATACATGAGCATAAGTGCCTCACCATCGAGAATTATAATCCCGTGACGAACTGTCTACGAATAATGTATATGAACGCGAGAAGCATCCGTAATAAGTTTGATGAGATCGAAGAAAAAGTAAGAAGTTCGGTGCTCGTCATTACGGAAACGTGGCTTAAGATTGGAGAGGAAAAGTTTTACTCCCTGAATGGTTACAAAAGTGTTTTTTCTTCTCGCCCCAACGAAGGAGGAGGCGGCGTAGCAATATATGTGATTGATACTATGAAGTGTGCAATTATTGAAAATTTCTCAAATGAAAATTCCTTTTTAGGTATAACGCTTAGTAGCAGTGATAGGAAACCAGTTAACATCTATGCTATCTATCGAAAACCCAACACAAATATGCAGGATTTTCTAATACATCTAGAAAAAATACTGAACGAAAGTAGACAAGATACATTAATATTCGGAGACTTTAACATTGACATATCCATATCCACACATTCTTCATTAAATTTTTGCAACATCTTACAATCTTACAATTTTTCAATACATAACAAAACATTTCCCACGAGAGTCACTGATACAAGCTGCACCTTAATAGATCACATCTTATCAAATAGGCAAAACATTCAGACTACTATATCGAATATTGATGATCCACTTAGTGACCATAATATACTTATTGTTGATTATAAGAACAACTTAAAAAAATGTTTTAATAATAGAACCAAATCCCGGATTACGAGACCTATCATCAACAGTATGTCAGTAAAATCCTATCTTCTTGATAACAATTTCACGATCAACTTAAGCAACTCAGAAGACCCTTTTAAAAGTTTCAATTATCACATTAAAAAGGCAATAGAATCAGGTACAACTACACCAAAAACAGGATTAAGAAGTCGGGTACAACTGAATACTCCGTGGTTTGATTCCAAATTAAATACATTAATCAAAGAACGAAACCAGATTTACAAGCAGTGGAAACAAGACCCTGGTAATCTTACTCTTGTAACACTTAAAAAGAGATTGAGAAATACCATTACTAATTATAGGCGAAATCTAAAACACAAATATTATGCGAACAGCTTTCAACAAAACCAAAATAACCCCACTAAAACCTGGAAAATCATAAACTCTATTCTATCAAACCGAACACATAAACCAACTAACGAAATAGAATCCCTCGTGGTAAATGACTGCGTAATTAAGGATCCGAGCCAAATAGCATCCGCATTTAATGAGTTTTTTCTCTCAATAGGAAAAAAGCTAGCAGCTACCATTCCGTCATTCCCGGATGACTGTAATACCGTTTTTATGGAACCGAAGGCTTGCCAATCCTTGTACATGGCTAGGACAAACAAAGATGAGGTACTGAGGATCATCTCTAAAACTAAGCTGAAAGCAGCACCGGGACTCGATGGAGTAACACCATCAGTTCTTAAGACTTGTAAAGAAGAATTAGCGGGTCACCTTACAGAACTTTTTAATTGGTCACTGTCCTCGGGAAAGTTTCCAAATGAATTAAAGTTAGCGAAGATAATACCTATACACAAAGGAGACTGTAAAACATGTATCTCTAACTACCGTCCTATATCACTTCTATCGGTTTTTTCAAAAGTATTTGAGACCATAATCAAAGATAGACTCCTAAAATACATATCTGCGAATAATATCCTTACACCACAACAATATGGCTTTCCGAAAAATTCTAGTACTCAATGTGCCGCCTTTGATTTTATCTCCAACCTTCAACAGTATATAGACCAGGGTGAATATGTGGCAGCCATATTTATAGATCTCAAAAAAGCCTTTGATACGGTCGATCATGAAATACTCTTAAAGAAATTGGAATATTTGGGAATTGTTGGGAAGCCCCTAAATCTCCTCCGAAGCTACTTAGATGATAGATTTTGTCTTGTTGAAGTCAAAGGTGTCTCGAGTGGCTTAGGTAAAATCACATGTGGAGTGCCACAGGGATCAATTCTTGGGCCTCTGCTTTTCTTGCTATATGTCAACGACATAACTAAATGTGGTATCTCTGGAAACCTCCAACTTTATGCGGATGACACTGTAATCTATTATCACAGTACAAGCCTGAGTGACCTGGAGTCTCAAATGAATGTAGATGTCTCAATTCTAGCTAATTGGCTGCGTATTAATAAATTGAGCCTCAATATAAAAAAAACGCACTACCTAACTTTCGGTAATAAGGATTATGTGCCAATGAATATCACACTTGGAACTGAGAAGCTCCAAAATATAGAAGTCACGAAATATTTAGGGCTATTAATAGACTCTAAACTTTCGTGGAATTCCCATGTTGAGCATGTGAAATCTAAAATATCCCCAATAACCGGCGTACTGTACCGACTCCAAGGTCTTCTCTCTACATCTCTACTAAGGGCCACATACTATGCGATGATTCACCCCTACCTGAGTTATTTAGTTAGTATCTGGGGCACTATTACTAAAAAACAAATATCAGAAATACAAGTGATTCAAAATCGAGCAATAAGGAATATCTACCGTCTACCGTGGGATACACATATCAAAGATATATATTTAAAGACAAACATACTTCCTTTTACGGTTCTACCTAAATACAATATCACTTGTACAATATTACAAATCATACATAGATCCTCACACACTAACATCAAACCAGCATTTAATTCAGACATACACCAGCACAAAACACGGTCCCAAAATCTAATACACCTAGCATCGTCTACCCACACAACAAAATTTGGTATTAACTCATTACAATATATTGCATATAGACAATACAATGCATTACCTAATGAAATAAAGCAATCAGTAACTAACAAAAAAATATTAGTTAAAACGCTTAAAGATTATTTCCTGAAAATGTTTTTAAACCAGTGAATTTTCGCTCGCTTTCATATGTTGGTTTACTATGTTTCATGTGTATAGATGTCTCTCAGTATTTCTAAAATCTCTATTCTTAACAATGTATTTTTCCTTTTTTATTTATTTTTCTTTTCCTTTTCAATATGTTGTATTTTTTTAAAAGTGTAATATCCTTGTAAAATGTATTTTATGTGTCTGTACTTCCCGTAATGAGTTTTATCTCAACTCATTGGGAATAATGTGTTACTTACCATGTTTTTTGTAATACATTATAAATAAATAAATAAATAAAAATTTACAAAATTATGGAACAAAGAAAATCCTTGTGTACAAGTATTCTCGTAAATTTTGCAATATTCTATTTTCAGATACTTTTTCGCCCCCATCTCTTCTATAAAAACTAATACCTTTATATTTTTTTGATCCTTTCTGACGCATAATCTAACCCTGGAAGGGTGAACTAGGGCGATTTTCACTCCACCTCATTTCACGCCATGAAACAAAATCGTCGCTAGTTAATAAATCTTCAATGTGTATATATACCTATTATTATAATAGTGCAGTATTATTTTTCACGATTGTTCTACGAAATTTATTTATTTTAAATAAAACTTCTTAAATTATGTCAAAACATTGTAAAAGTGAGAATAAATAACAAAATATACACGTGATATAGTTCGCGAAGGTACAAAAATAATTACAATTTAATAAAGTAGGAACACACTGTTACTTGCTACAGGTTATATGAAAAATATCAACATTTCCTCCGAGGCAATTAACTAACCAATTAAGCCTTCCCAGGTACATCAGAATTGGTAAGTCGTTTCTGCATCTAAAATAACGTACAAGAATTCGGAACACAACACAACATGCAATGCAACAAGGTTGCAACAAATTACCAAAGTGGGTACGTCGCTGTGCGCACGAACTGCGCATTGAACGAACATGAACTCTAGAGAAATTTGTTGCAACAATTGTGTTATATTATTGAAATGGATATTTATGTGTGATGTGTGAAATGATCAGGTAGTCTTTCAATAAGATTCCGAGGTGAATTATTGCGTTTATTAAACCGAGTATAAGATTACGGATATATCTTAACTAGTTAGCAGCTGAGATGTGATAGAGCAATCTACCAACTACATTCGTATTTAAACCTGTGTCACCTATCTCTCTCGGTCTGTACTGACAGAGTCAATCATATAATTCAATTCTTGTCAATTGTCAATTGTCAACAGTCAATTCTTGTTCTAATGTTAATATTCGTGTTATTAGAGATATGGCACTGTTCTTAGGTCTAACACAGTGTAATAATGTTCTTAATATAGGAGGTCGTACGTTGGATTTGGCACTGTCAAATGTGTCTGACATCTGTGTTGTGAGAAGTACCGAAATTCTATTACCTGTCGATGTTTACCATCCACCACTAGAAATATGCATGTCCAATCTTAAACCAATTCCTATCGTAAAAAAGGTAGTAGAAACTCGAAATTTCAAAAAAGCTGACTATGTTAAAATTTCAAATTTCCTTAAACAGACTGACTGGTCATTCTTTGTTAGCGACGATGATATTAATGTACACCTTAAAAAAATTTACTTCATCGTTAATTCTGCAATTGAACAATTTGTTCCTTTAACGACTTACAGAGAAACTCTATACCCAAAATGGTTCTCAAAAGACCTGATAGACTTAATTTACCTCAAAAAATTATCTCATAAGAGATTCAAACAAAGTCGCCTGGCCATCGATTATACTGCGTTTCAAAAATTGAGGGCAGAGTGCAATAAGCTCTCCGCAAAATGTTACAAAAATTACATTAGTGATGTCGAAGGCTCTATCATGGACGACTCAAATTTCTTTTGGAAATATGTTAAATCCCAAAAAGAAAATGGTACTTACATACCTAGTAGTGTGTCATTCGATTCTAAATTATCCCAAAATCTTCAGGAAACTGTTAATCTTTTTGCTGATTTTTTTAGCGGCGTTTACATTAATGCAAGTGAAGACAGCAATATCTCGTGCTTTGATTTGGTTGAAACTCTTGATATATCTGACTGTAATGTAACCATAGACGATATTATATCTAAGCTGAAGAGTCTTGATTCCCGAAAATCCGCAGGACCTGATAATGTTCCGCCCAGGTTTTTAGTAAATTGTATGCATACATTGTCATATCCTATTCATAAGTTATTTACAAAGTCACTCTCATCAGGTGTATTCCCGGACCTTTGGAAGTTTAGTCTTTTAACGCCCATTTTCAAAAAAGGTAATAAGAGCGAAGTAACAAATTATAGGCCAATATGTATAATGTCTACTTTACCCAAACTTTTTGAAAGCCTAGTACTAGATAAGTTGATATCCCGAATCAATCGAACCATCTCTCCCCTTCAACATGGATTCATTAAAGGTAGATCTACTCTTACCAATTTGATATTGTACACGAATGATATTGTTAATGCCCTTAATGCATCACATCAAACTGATTCCATATATACTGACTTCAGTAAGGCATTTGATAAAGTAAACCACAAAATATTATTACGTAAACTAAAATTGTTGGGAATAAGAGGGAGCATGTTGGAATGGTTTAAGAGTTATCTATTAGGAAGGTACTTAGCAGTCAAGATAGATTCGTTTACTTCTTATACATTTGCTGCCTCGAGCGGAGTACCACAGGGATCTCACTTGGGCCCAATATTATTTTGTTTGTTTATCAATGATATTGTTAATATTTTTACTAATGTTAAAGTCCTGTTATTTGCCGACGATCTGAAGATATACAGAATAATCAAAGACGATGACGATCGCGCAATTTTGCAGTTGAACCTTAATAAACTATGTGCGTGGTGTTCTGTCAATGATTTGCAACTAAATTTAGGTAAATGCCAGATTATCAGTTTTTACAAAGGCAAAAATCCACTTAATTTTTCCTATTTTATGAATGGTGCTAATCTTCTTCGTGTATCACAGATTCGTGATCTTGGTGTTATATTCCACGAGAGTCTACAGTTTAACGAACACATCGATGAAATAACAAGCGATGCGATGAGAATACTAGGTTTTATTTTGAGAATGGGAGCAAATTTTAAAAGTATGTCAACATTAAAACATCTGTATTGCTCGTTAGTACGAAGCAAATTAGAATACAATTCCACCGTATGGTCACCGTACTACAAGGTCCATTCTCAATCATTAGAAAAAGTACAAAATAAATTCCTTCGGTACATTAATTTTAAAATGAAAATTCCAATCGAATTTATAAATTACAATAACTTGCTTGCTGAAACTAAACTTCTTAAATTATCTGATAGAAGAGTGTTAATTGATTTGCTATTTTTATTCAAAATTATTAAATCTTTAATTGACAGCCCTAATTTGTTGGAACTTATTTGCATTAATGTTCCTGCTAGGCAAACTCGCAGTAAAGATACTTTTAAATTTAACAAGAACCTCAACACTAATTATTCTATTTTTTCACCAATTCCTAGAATTCACAACCTTGCGAATAAATACTGTGAACTTATAGATATGTTTGGTTTTGACAATTTTGTGAGCTTTAAAAGGCAACTTATTTCGATTCTATCGGCTAATAATTAACTTTTATAGCTTTAATAATTTTATTACATCTTCTCCCATTCGAAACCTTTCAAGTAAATTATATCCATATTTGTTTGTTTTTTATTTGCTCTACTATACACTTATAATTGTATGCATATACCTACTAACTACTTTTTATACATAACACTATGTTCCATCTCAGATCTTATTATTTCTTATTCATGTCGATATTGCTAAATTCTATTAGTTTTTGCTTTTTACAGGTGCAACTCTTATTTTGTTATTTTTTTTTTTTTTTTTTTTTTTTTTTTTTTTTTTTTTTTTTTTTTTTTTTTTAAATCTCTGTTATAATGTTCTTTACCTCACGAGTAAGTTACACTCTAATTTAAATTGGTTTATCGATTTGTTAAACTCACAATTAATACTGGGTTTAAACACACCCACTTACTTACTTTTTATGTTGAACTTTCTTTTACTTACTATTTCATGCTTGGGTATATTTTATATTGAATCCATCTTATTAGTGTTTTGCTAATTTGCACAAAATTTTATTATATGTGTTGCTTTCTTACAATTAACTCCATTTATCTTCTTATGTTCAATTATTGTAATCAATGTAAATGTATATTTTCATGTAAAAGCCCATTAGGGCGTAAATAAAATAATAAATAAATAAAAAATAAATAATAATCATATAACCAACTTATTAATACCACACTTTGTTACATTGCATGTTGTCTTGCGAACATCAAAGTATCTAATATTAAGTATTTTTTTCGCAGTGAAAACAATTGAATAAATATATTTAAAGTGAAGAAAAGAAGTTTCCTGACATCGACATTTTGAAAAATATTCTCCGGTGAAACTTTTGTTTTTTTAATATGTTTTACGCTCAGCCGGGCTTTTACGTGCAATTTAAAACAGAATATATCTAGTAAGCAATCGAAAATTGTTTAAAAACATAACACTAAAGCTAATGAATCAGAAATAGTTTTAGTAAAACATGCAACAGTAACATAAAAAATTTTAGAAACTATAACAATACTACATATAATACAAATCACTAAAACTGCATTGCCAACGGTACTCTAATTTGTAGGATTCAACAAAGTGCTGGTATAAATTACGCTTAGTTCTATAAATGGAGTCAATAAATATATCAATAGTACCCACATACTTGTTTGCCAGATCAGGTAATATCACTTATTAATATAATATTATAGAAACAAACAGAACATTGGTTACAGTAATGAAAAATATTGTAGACATTAAATATTTCAAGGTTAAATATGGAATGTATATTAAGTAATTACCAGGTGACCTGTGTATTACATATATAGGTGTATGTGTAAGTGTGTGAGTCTGTATGTGTGTGTGTAAGCGTATTGAAAAGTATCATTGACATGATGCTACTACTGAATTTGGGCAGTGAATCATGTTTTGATCAAAAACCACAGAAAATTATCGTTATTATTAGTCAGCTTAAGTTTGTATCCTAGCTTCAGCGTCAGTGATACAAAAAAACTGTGTAACGTACAACGTAACGGGACATTATAATAATATTAGGATTTGTGAAGCTGAAAGTATTTATTAAAATAGATAAATTCTAAGAATGCCTCAGGATCATTGCCTTTCCAAAGTAGAAATCAACATTTATAATGATAGTTAAAATCAGGACATCTACCCAATGACATTATAAAAATATAAGTCACATTGCATACTAATATATACTATTCAAATACTATATACTATACTTACTATATCAAACATACTAATCAAACAAAAAGTGTAGATTCGCTTTTGAAATGGATAGCCATTCAAATAATATCAGTGTACGAATTAAATAGGTATTCAAACAGCCCGCTAAAGTATGTCAAATGCACATAGTTCCGTGAAACCTCTCACTTTTTCTCGTATATCAACGTATCTTTACTTATTGATTCATGCTACTATCTGTCGAACATTTAAACAAAAGAAATACACTTTTCAAATAAAGAATTGTGAAAAAATAAAATAATTTTCCGATTTGAGTCACACTCATCAGTTCTCATTTTGGAAAAAAAATGTTCGTGAACTTGAATAATTTTACACATATAGGAATAAAATAATTCCAATTCGTGCAACCATGTACCGACAACCGAAATTTGTATGTTTAATAATGATTATTATAATACCTTCTCCGCTTTCAGCTATGTAATAATTTTGGACGAGTTATTGATTTCAATATACCGAATCAAAGGCAGGTATGCTTTCAGGAAAGCGAGGAGGGATGTTCTCACTCTTTGGATAGAATATTTATGCGATTATTTCCATGGCCGGTCAAAGCTTTCATCTTATGGAGCATTGAAATGTATCTTATGTTGTGTTTTATCAGGATGGGATAAACATACACATGAACGGCAAGGGTCAACTATCAAAGCTGTTTAGCCTTGCCAATGTATTACCTACATATTGCTTTTCAAAGCAGAAATTATCCATAATACATAATGTTATTCCATAAAATTTTGAAAACCGTGTATTTACTTTCATAATTGCATTTTAGTTTTATCCAGTTAAAATTAGTGTAAGGAGCTTTTCACCTAAAAATCAAAACATATTTTTTACCCCACAAGCCTTGAAAACATGAGATCAATTGTTAAATAAAAATAATAATTTCGGTGGTGTGTCCTCTGCATCTGTGTATAATTAAGGTTCAATGACTTCTAGAACTGAGATTTGCTTTTATTTTAAAAATTAGAATTGATTAAGGGACGATTCAGACAAGCGATAAGGTACCAAAATAATTGAAATAATTGTTAATTGTACATTCGAAATGTGAATCCTTTTTATTTAAATGTTTGACAGATGTCGTAATTTTCCAAGTTTGCTAACGATGTTAATTCGAAAGGTTAATTTCTGATCATCTCTAAAATCCTGAGGCAAATATTTTTTTCATAAATACTTTCAGCTTCACAAATCCTACACTTGTAACATCCTGTGATATTTTACGGGTCTATCCCAGTAATTAATAATCATTATAAATACTTTTTTTTTTAATACGAGATATGTTTTTTATTATTATTATTTGTAAATATGATATTTACAAGAGTACCTATAGCGCTTGTGTGCATTAAACTGAAATACAAGAGGATTGTATAACGCGCTAATCTCTTCTACATACATAATCGCACGTTTCACCATTAATCAACACATCTACAAAACGTTGGCTAAAGAAGGAGGAAGCACAACACGGCGCAATAACTCAAAAATCAATCACGGTAATACCTATTTATAAACGATCCATATATTAACTACGCTCAGGAGGAAAAAGACTCGGTAAATATTTTTTTATGTAGAAATAAAAGTATATTTGAGGAAATAAAGGTGTTAAACAAGGTTTTGTAGAGGGTCATGTTATAGGAAGGACAAAACATAGTAGCTGGCAAATCGTTCAATTGGCCGAACCTAGTCAGCCGTGTTTTGCCGCATCAGTGTGCCATTTGTGCAGATTTTAGTTCCTATCGGCTTGTAAGAATTTTATAAAATACTTATTTCCGTACGACGGGTAAGTTTTTCTCTTAAAAGTAATTTTTGATATTTAAAACAGTTTATCGTGACGCATAGTGAGGTTTATCAATTTTTTTTTTTTTTTTTTAATTTTTCAGCTTCACAACAAAAATTAAATTATCATAAAATTATATATTTTTTATTCGTCCTTTACAAAAGCAAGGGTCTCTTTAAATTGATTTACCGAGATATTCATTTATATCTAGGAGAAAAGCTGCCATGCTAAAATTATAAATAGTACAATATATTATTTCTTATGCAGTCTATTACACTCTGTACCTATCTTTATTAAATCGTTTCTGTTTGATATAAGCTGTCTCAAGTATTTTATTCATTCGATCGTATCTCGTCTCCTCGAGACGTTCTCAACTCATTCCCTCATTCGCTTTCACATCATATGGGCGCAGGTCCGGCCTTGAGCCAAAGGGTGCCGGGGGCAAGACACATTTTGGCGTCTAGGTAGGTGATCGATGTAATCAATAATATTCGGATAATTTTGAAGTGAAACTTCTTTACGCGCGTCACGCATTTTCGAGGACCGGAGTAAAACCGACTCATGACCGTCACGAAAAACCGTGACCATTTGGTGGTGGGGGTACGGGACCCCCACCACCGCTCACCATTCACTGTCGCTCTCTCACCGTAGTCGCTTACTGAGGTGAGGGAGCCACTGACGAACGTTCTCTCTCTCTCTCTTCTCTCCTTTCCTTTCTCTCTAGCCAACGACGCCACGCCAGGCATCAACTGCTTGCTTCATGTACTGCGCGGTGAGTGTAATACGAGTGAAATACGTAATTGATTGTGGTTTATTCGATTTGGAACAGAGTTTTAGTGTCAAAAATGAGTAGTGACGAGATAGAAGTGAGAAAAACATTCGTGGCACAAGAGGAAATATCCCCTGAAAATCACCAAAGAAGAAGAGAGTCTGATTCACACAGTAATGACATTAACGTAAGGTAAAAATAACAAAGAAGAGTGGATAAATATCTCACAAAATAGTATTGTTGTTGTAATAGCATGATAGGATTGTTTAAAATATTGGCGAGATTATACTAACATTGAAATATGATGTAGGGATGTCGTGCCTACAACCGAAGCGTGCAGAGAGAATGAAATGAAAAGAGAGAGAGAAGAATACTAAAAGTTTCTTTTCCGTCGTGCGTAGGCTTGCCACACACTGTATTTTTTATTTTTATTTTTCTGTAGCGCCCTTTACACGAACAAATAATTCCATGGGTGATGTGTTAGGACTGTTAGATATTAGGTTTTATCAGCATCTTGGCGCCTTGGCAACTCGAAGCCCGGCGCTCCAATTACTCCCGCATAGGGCCGGCCCTGCATGGCCGACACTGGTCAGGGAATAGCCCATGTCTTGAATTATATAAATATATATTATATGAAAATACGTATATTTTAAAGAACAGCTGTTGTTTAGCTTTGTACCGAATACAGTCGAATAATAATTTGTAGGGACTACAGTTTAGTAACAACTTTCTGCCTAAATTAAAGTTGCAGAGAAATAAGTTGAAGGATATCACGTTTTCGTGGAATAGTAAGATCATTTTTTTTAATTTTTTTTTTATGTGACACCTCACAAGAGTGTCCCTGCCTGTGCAGTGTACAGACAGGGGAACTATGTCACCACCCGGTTGGGCGGCGTTGTGAGGCGGAATAAGGTAGGGGCTGTAGGAAGGGATTTGTTAATGCGGGCCTTGAAGAGGCTCGGATTATAGGAGGGAGGAAAAACAAATGCCGGTAGCTCGTTCCACATACAAGCCGACTTACACAAAAACGAGTCGTAAAAACGGCCCGTTCTCATGAAGCCAACGTCAACCGTGAACGGGTGTTCAGTTCGTGTCCGTTGAGTTTCGCGCACGTGCACCGGTGCATCAGGAATCAATGCTGCTAGCTCCTTGAAGCAGGCTCCATTGAAATACCTGTAGAACAGACACAGCATACCTACATTGCGTCTATGCATTAGAGAAGGCAATCGGTCTGTTAACAACGGATTGTCAATCAGACGGATCGCTCTCCTTTGCACAGATTGAATTCTTTTGGATTCTTATAACAGTTTTTACTCAACCGTTTGTCATTTCATCTGTCTGTGAATTCGTATGTGTGTTCCATTCTGGTTCAAAATGGTGGCCGTTTGGGTTACGCTTGAGCGTGAATTCTATTACAGCTGTCAATGCTAATAATCAATATATTGATAACTACCTTCATGACGAAAGTTTTAAAAAAGAATTATCAATGAGATAGTGAGATGAATTAACTTTTAGAAATTATATAATTCATCATTGGAAACAAAAAAAAATATTGTTTAAAATATTTATGGTTTATAATTATGTAGGCAGTAATTTAAGTAACTAGTTACAAATCTAATGATTTCAGTGAAAATTTTCGTTTTGATTTAAAATGAGAAAATTACTAACATATTTGAATGAACGTGAGATTAATTTTTTTACAGAATTACTAGTTTTAGCAAATATTTTTGTTTTTTTCGTATTATTTGTCCTATTTTTAAATAATATGCTTAACTCAAAATGTACAACACACCTATTAAACCTTCTGACGGTGAAGTGTAAATAAGGTGATTTAATTTACATATTTGTTACACGCTATGCGCATACAACTAAATAGCATCATTACTTCTGGGGTAAATAACATTCTAGAGAGCTTACGCAATGTTATTATGTATATTTGCGTAGTATCGCCGAATATTTTATAAACATTCACTGTCATTATCACTTTTGTCTGTTTGCTTTTTTAATGAATGCCTCAACATATGAATAAAGGATTATTATTTAAACATTTCTCGGCTTGATACTTTTTTTTTAACTTGCCTACTTTATAACGTACACACTTTTTATCTTTCTACTACATTGAACCTTCTTCTCTTTTTTTCAACATCGCTGAAATGATTTAAATTTTTTTGATTAATAATAGTAGTTATGTGAACAGAAAGTCGCGTTCATAAAAGTATTTATCTTATTTTCTATTAAAATAAATTAAAACCAAAATTTGGTTACAATCATAAGATTTTTAAGTAGGTAGATATTGAAAATTAATTATAAAACATAAATACTACGCCTAACATTTTCTTTCATTTTAAATAAAGAAGTATACTAGTTATCCAAGAAAATGTCAGCATCTGAATGACAAGTCTTTTTTCAAACATTCTTCCGGCCGATAGATAGCATGATGATGATTATTCAGATTTGACAGGAACCTTGATCGTTCGAACTCTAACAGGATAAAAGGAAATATCCACACGGCCACCGTCTTAAACCGTAACCGAAGAGTACCTAATAAACAAATTCACAGACAGACGAACTGACAAATGGTTTAATCAAAACAGGACTTGGCTATGCTCAGTCAATTGTATTTAAACACCCACCGAGGGACGGGTGTCTTGGCCAGATTTGAATACATTCTAACTACATCCTTACTACATTCTTATGACATTCATACCATATTCTTTCTAGATTCTTTTACAATATCAATTACCTACCTCCAGCCTCAAAACATATTTTAGTTTCATTCTCTGTATATTCTTGTGTTGGCACCCTTACATTTCACGTTGTTTTTACTATGCCCTATAAAAACTATCAACTTTACCTCCAAGATATGAATATTTATACTTATCGCATCGCTACTATTTGAGATGGCTTCCCACCGCTTGCTCACTAAAGAGGGTGGCAAAAAACATCTATAATCACGTGGATAAATCATTCTAAAGTGTTAACTTATTCACTATTTTTAATTTCATGGAAATGCGTTTTCATTATTCAAATGCTTTTTTTAATTCATTACAGACAAGTAAGTAAGACATCACATTTTGACTAAATATAACCTACAATACTAACAGCTAAAACAAAATACTTTTAGGGGAGCGGGTGGCGGTGCTGTACAAATTTGACGGGTAGAACAAATGCCTTGCCAGCGCTCAATCGAAAGGCATCCATAGGGGTAGAATAGGGGGTGAAGGGGTGGTCTCGTGTTTGCAACCATTTTACCGCGTGCCCGATAAGAAATGTATAATTTGCATGTATTAACGGGCAATGGCTGTATTTAGTGATATATGCTCACTTGATGAATCGCTCGCCAGCGGTTCGATTAAGTGCGATGCCTACCGTTTGCCGTATATTCGTGCCTAGTTAAGCCCGTTAAACAAATTTATAGCGAGTCAATCAAGTTCGTTTTAGCTCTAGAAAATGCATTAAAAAACAACCGGTCGTACATACTTACCTTATTATGTTACAGAAATAGTGACTTAATTTTTGCCGTTTTTTAGTTTAATGACTTCCATGTTTGGGAAAAAAATTACGAACTAGTTACTAATCATTTTTTTTAGGTTATACACATCAAAGTAATAAAAAGAAGATAAAACTAATAAATCTTTAATATTTTTCTTCAATTGATATGTTATGTATTTGTTTACAGTGTGATTATTAGGTACGCTTAAAAAGAAGCGGGATTTTTTCATTTATTTAGGAAAACCAACAGAATTTTTTACATCTTTAAAAAATAATAAATACAAATCTAATGACAGGTTTTCACGTAAACATAAAATGATAACAACAAACTAAAGGTCCTGTAACCGTGGACTAAAAACATTTACAAAAAAATACAAAATTGTTAATTTTAAATAAAATAAAAATAACATAGGATATAAGAACATAAATAAATGACAATATATCAATTTTATTCTCACTGACAACACTAATAATCACTAATATGTGTATATACCTACAAATAAACTGAACAAATGTTTATAAAATGAATCTCATGCAACTGGACAGGGTTCATGTCAACAACATGATAACTTGCAGTATGATATTAATAATTATTTAAGAATAGCTAATGCATATTTTTTAAATGTTCCTAAACAACACGAAAATATGTCAATATCATTAAAATTCTTATTGTATATGTTACACGCTCTGATATGTTATAAATTATTAAGTTATAAATATAATTACTAAGTTATAATTGTATTTACAATGTGATCGTTTGGTACGCTTAGAAAGAAGTGGGATTTCAATGATATGTTATAATTGTATTTACAATGTGATCGTTTGGTACGCTTAGAAAGAAGTGGGATATCATTGATATGTTATAATTGTATTTACAATGTGATCGTTTGGTACGCTTAGAAAGAAGTGGGATTTCAATGATATGTTATAATTGTATTTACAATGTGATCTTTTGGTACGCTTAGAAAGAAGTGGGATTTCAATGATATGCTATAATTGTATTTACAATGTGATCTTTTGGTACGCTTAGAAAGATGTGGGATTTCAATGATATGTTATAATTGTATTTACAATGTGATCTTTTGGTACGCTTAGAAAGAAGTGGGATTTCAATGATATGTTATAATTGTATTTACAATGTGATCGTTTGGTACGCTTAGAAGGAGGTGGGATTTCAATGATATGTTATAATTGTATTTACAATGTGATCATTTGGCAAGCTTAGAAGGAAGTGGGATTTCAATGATATGTTATAATTGTATTTACAATGTGATCATTTGGCAAGCTTAGAAGGAACTGGGATTTCAATGATATGTTATAATTGTATTTACAATGTGATCGTTTGGTACGCTTAGAAAGAAGTGGGATTTCAATGATATGTTATAATTGTATTTACAATGTGATCATTTGGTGCACTTAGTAAGAAGTGGGATTTCAATATGTTATAACTTTATTTACAGTGTGATTGTTTGGTACGCTTAGAAAGAAGCAAGATATGTATTACACACGTCATCTAATCACGATATAATGAATTAATAATATTATTTAAATACCGTGTGGAATGAATCAGAATATTAAAGGTCCAAAAGTATCAAAAGACCCGATAATTGAATTTATTGTTTAAAATTTATCTTTATCTATGATATTGTTAAAAGATATTGGGTAGGTTTATTTATGACTTTTCAGTGAATTATCCAAATAATTCTCACTAGTAAATAAGATAATATTTTTCACCGGTGGAAAATAAAATCTTAAATCAAAAATCGAAGAATAATTGTATTCGTTTTAAACAAACGTCTCTAAAAATTACATCAGTAATGGTTTCAATGGAAGGTTTAGAGTTTTATTGTATAATGTAGATAGAACTATCAACATGATTAAGTAAATAATATTTATAAAATTCATTCAATTATTATTTTTTCCTTGCATTAAGCTCCAAACAAAAGATCCTGAGGAAAATGGCTCTCCTCAGGACTTATGTCAGCTTTGAGGATGCTGTGTGGAGGATCTGTTTAAAAAAGGAAGGAGAGGAATTTCGGGGAAGAAAAAAGTATGAGGGGTGGGTAAAAATCTGGGGAGTCATTGGGTCAAGGAGTGACAAATGGCAGAAATGTTGGTTCCTCAATAAATGCTTCCCGGAACGGAGGCACCCATACCCGCCTCCCGAATTGAATCAATGTATATATCAACCATAATCTTTTATAATTAAATCAATACGTTTTGATACTAGAACCAAAGAGCGTAATCTATTACTTATCCTATTCGCTAAAACAGCTTTTGACCACACAACTAATTTTGGATACTTTGCAACAAAACTTAACTTCCACTGGCCAATAAACAGAACAGAAATTATTTGAAATATTAATAAGTCTACAAATCTAGGATCATCAGCCAAGGCAGGTCAAACATCAATGATTTTATTTAAACCAGATGTAAGATTGTATTTAGAATGCCACAATGATGATTGTCTTTTAAATGTAATGTTTTGTCAAAAACTGCGCCTGCTCTCAACACGGGATTTTTAGTGAGACAGGTACAGTACGTCACCAATCTAATGTAATTAATATAGTTGAATAAATGAAAACTCAACGAGTAAAAAATAAAGTTACTTTACAATAACACGTACTTCAATTTTTAAATGTTTTTTTTAACTAAAAATAGAATTGGTCCATCCTACTTACACTGAAAGAAATGTTTAGGTACGATTTACCAAATTTTCAGTAATTATCTACTAAACAGTTTAGTTGCTGTGGTGACTGCCGAACTTTTAGCTACTGTTTGCTAAACAGCAGTTTATTTATGACAGCTTAACGATTCAGATATTCTAGCTAAACTAATCGGTTGAGACAGCTTTCTGTGTTTAGTTGTGTTACCTAAACTGTATTTATGACAGCTTAACGATTCAGATATTCTAGCTAAACTAATCGGTTGAGACAGCTCTCTAACTTTCTGTGTTTAGTTGTGTTACCTAAACTGTATTTATGATAGCTTAACGATTCAGATATTCTAGCTAAACTAATCGGTTGAGACAGCTCTCTAACTTTATGTGTTTAGTTGTGTTACCTAAACTGTATTTATGACAGCTTAACGATTCAGGTATTCTAGCTAAACTAATCGGTTGAGACAGCTTTGTGTTTAGTTGTGTTACCTAAACTAAAAATAATATACCTAAACCATTTTGTAGTGTTCGGTTTGAAAAACTTAACTGTTTAGATGTAGTAACCTTATTATTTAGTTAATATTACAAAATGGTTAGGTTGATTAACTAAACTTCGGTTGGAATAGCCCTACCGATATAGGTGTTTTAGCTCTCTACTGCTAGCTAGCTTTAGGTACTGTAGCTTAGCTTTTTGGTTAGATTATCTAAATTAAATAGGAAGTGCAGCTTTGCAGTTTAGCTGAAAACAATACAGGGTGTAAATGTAACCACCATCAACTCGAAGGATTATACCCATAATTCAGAATCATGGGTTAAATACTTTGAGTTGCAGGTAGTTTATTACAACCCTTTTGAGAGATGAAACCTAAATAAATAAATATTATGTTTTGTAAGACTGGAAAGTACTTATTAAAAACCTCATTCATATAAAAGTTATTTTGTTAAGAATCGTCTCTCAAAATATCGTTTCCAGCTACCAGCAAAGCCTCAAAAAAGAAAACACGTTTGATCATACACACATTTATATTATCATTTTTTATAATATATTTTTTTTAAATATAGTAAAAGATATTTGTGTCCTGATTTGGAAAATTCTTTTCGGCGCTGCCTGTATGTGTCTAGTAATTTACCTTTAGAAGCAATTTTTCGGGTAGGCCCAAAACACACATATGGGGTGAAATATACAGCTGCGCTTTCTTTATTAAAGACTTTGGTGATTTTAAAAGCAAATTCATAAAATCTCTTGCTTGTAATGGATCTATCTGGATTACCCTGCAATTCCTTACTTATAATAGTACTGCACAGTCTGGAAGAATTGTCCAACCGACCCTTTGACTCAAACTGCATTAAAAGTGCTTGCCCTTCATTGATTGATAGGAGATGATTGCGTAAGTCCTGGAAAACAAAATTAAATTGCATATTGATTACATAACTAATAACCGCTTCTATAATCATCATAATATCAGTCACAGGATGGCTTTTCTACGCTGCCACTACTAAAATACATATATCGGAATGTATAAAACAATTAACCTAAGTTACTTAGGTATCTGAAACTTACTAAAATTATTTAACTTACATTCGAAATTTGCTCTTCAAAAGCTTCTTGCGTTATTCTTTGTGATTTGTTTTTATTTTCCAACAAGGAAATGTCATTTACAAGGAAGTCATCGTGTTGATAATATATGGGCGTTGTTTGTTTGGAAGTTGAAGGTATATCTTCAATCTGAAACAAAAAGCGGGTATGTACACAAAGGGGAAATGAAGGGTGAAGGGGTCAAGCTTTGTTTTTATCCCTTTGGAATTGCTTGACCCCCCCGGCAGTCGATTTATTCATTAATTACAGGAATTGTTATTTTAAATACTATTATTTTTGTATCAAAATCGCGTCCGGTACAACTATTTCCAAATGGTCAGCCAAAAAAGGCCTAGGTATACAATATGTCATTATTACTGCTTTTAAAAACTTACACTTATGACAGGTGGATTAATAACATCCTTGAGCGCATTAATGTGTGCTGTAGGCAGTGCCCGGTGCCCTACAGTCGGAATCAATTCTTTAATATCATCTTGAGATATTATCAGGAGTGTTTTCGAGTCTATGGCTTGAGTCTGAAATAAAGAAAAAAAACGACTAGAAAATACAAAAATTTTCAAAACAAGAAAATAAAAATTTATTTTTCTAAGGAATGAAAATTATTCATTAAAAAAAATGTAGGTATATTTATACAACAGCAGATACCGAACACCCTGTATCATGAATCAAGCGGAGATAAAATAGTTTTAATAATGAAATTATTTCATTTATATGAAAATTATTTGTAAACCCTGTATTTAAAAAAACATATCCCTCCCAAAAAAAAAACAACAGAATTTAATGTTCAAAATGTTATGTCCGAATTAATAATTTGCAATACACATTTATTAAAATTAAATATAACCTGCTATGATTGACCATCCATCGGTACGATTTCAAAGCTAGTTTGGTTGGTTCTAGTTTCTGGCTAGGGTAAAATTGTAACTTAGAAAATACTACAGTTTCAAACAACATTCGTTCAATACAAAATAATACTGGCGGAAACAAACAAAGAAATAAAGGCGCCTTTGAGGTGATTTTGCACAAAAACGGCGCTATACAAGTGATCCAATTATTTTTTTTTTTATATACCACTCTCTGTAACTTGTGTCATGACTCCTGACACAATCTTGGTTGTAGCGTCCACACGCACTCTTCAAACTAGGTACATAATAAATACAAATCTTCTAAATCTATTGCATAGGTACTTGAGTCATGGAATAATGAAGGTGTCAGTTTCTAAATCAAATAGAATGGATATTATCATAATATATGATATCATAGTTCCATGATCTAAATTCTAAATCAATAAAAAAATGAAAAAAGAAAACTCACCTTTAAATGTTTCTATGTAAGCCTAAATAATCTTCTCTCTATGTAATCTCTTTGTAAGAAATTAAATAATCTTCCACGGTTTTGTCTGCCATTATCACTAGGAACTAGGAACAGCGGTTAACATAAATTCAATTCAATTCAAAAATAAATTCGCAACGCGCGCAACGAACGTCAATTCACGTATGGTGCGAACTGTGGCAATCTGAGAACTGCGTCGTAAATGAACACCTGCGTCGACCGCTAGCGACGACAAAAAGATCTACCAAAGTTCGGGAGATTTAACTAAAGTTTTGTTGCACTTTGCCTACGTTTGTGCAAAACAACTAATTGTTATGTAAAAATACCAAATTTAGATATTCCAACCTCAGTTTTGCTATATGAACAAAACATTTAACCAAACTAGATGTTTAGTTAAATTTAGCTAAATACTTTGGGAAGTAACACATAAACTTAAGTTACTAAAGTGAAATAGGTTTAGTAAATTACTTTAGCTTGATTAACCAAACCGATTATTTTGTTTAGGTAAGTATGCTTTTAGTGTGCTATTATTATAGTTTAGTTGTAATAGCTCAAGCACATTTTACTAAACAACGACGGTATCTGCACATAAAGTATTTTAGGTAAAGAAGCTGAAGTTTAGGCGATGGTTACACAATTTCAATTAGCTTAACACTTTAGCTAACTCATTTTTTTCAGTGTAGGAACAGGTGTCCACAACTATACCTACATCGTCAAATACCGATCGGTTAGATCAGACAGGTGTGCGCTTGTGTGTGCCACCAAAAGTTGATAGAATGCATTGCCATTGACTATGAGTCTATCTGCTGAGTTTCACCTCGATCTGATCTCGGGAAGTTGGTTAATTTCCGCTTCCAAGATTCATTTATTCCCGAAAAGAACAGTGAAATTCAAATAGATAAATAAAATAAACTTAACCTTGCTTGATTCTTTACTCAATAAGGCAACATCCATTTTAACATTGCTTGTTTCGTTACTCGATATGGCTACAGCCATTTTAACATTGCTTATTTCGTTACCCAAAATGGGTACAACCACTTTGACATTGCTTGTTTAGTTACTCGATACAGTTAAGCAATTTTAAGCATTTTTTTTTATTTTCCGTGGTATTCTTTCACCAAGGCGATTCTGAGAGAATACTACCAATTTTTTCAATTCTACCACATAGGAAAACGCATACGAGAATTTAAAAATAATGATACAAGATAACATTTTTAAAAGGACAAACAAAAATAACACCTTTGTTGTGGGGCTATTTGTGTTTTTTTTTATATAAAAGGAAGGTCATTTTATTACGTGCCTTGATCCATTTAAGATTACTTCCAAAATAGTGCTTAATAAAATACCTACATGCAGAATTAGCAAACAGTATTTTTCTAGTTATTTTATCAACACACATTATTCACAACGCGGTTAGCGTAAATCTTTAGTACGAGAAATGTTCTTGGCTCTAACCGATAAATTTAAAACTTTTATATAATATTTGAACCAATTTAACGCACCACAGCATTAATTACATTTACTTTTATTGCGACAACATCGTTTAATAGCCTTTAAAACAACCTAAATACAATGTAACGTATTCCTGTTCTTTTCAATTCTTTGTTTACTCTTGAAACATCAGCAATATTAACTAATGTGTCAGACAGTGAATACTTACAAAAATTATAAGAATGTTTACTCCTTGCGGGTTTTTCTTAGGTATGACTATTTTTATTCTAAAACATTCCTACTCCTTTATAGTCATAATTACAAAACACTACAAATATCAATCATCACTTTCTCATTTGAATTTGAATTTTTATGAAAGTTAATTTTAATTAGAATTATCAAAATAAAATAAATATGCTTTTATGTATATGACTTACTTTAACCAGTAATAACTGGCATCATTTGGACTAAAAGATGAAAAATAAAATATCAAAAATATCACAGGAGACAAAATTTCATTTGCTTTTTTACTCCAAATAATGCCAGAAATCACTGGTAAGTCAAATCTGTCCTCTAACTCCTTGTATAGTTATTTGTATCTCCCAAAACAGTTACTTCTATTGACTAATTTGATTTCTCAATGTACCTCTTTTCTTATGATTCTCGCTTTCACCCTTGAAAGGCATTTCTTATTGTGACATTATGTTGTAAATTTGGTATGAGAATTGTAAAGAAACATCTATATTCAAACAACTAAACAGTACAGGCTTCGAATTTCTAAGAATATTCCATGAAAGCCGGCTTAAAAGCCTTCCGACAAAAATCAGTCGAAGTCTTCAGTCTTAAGTCTGCGCTTCCCCTCGCAAAGAGTATTTTCTTATGAAATGAGACGTACAAATAAAACGCGCCTCCCTTGTATTTGGTATTCTCGTAGTGGAAACCACTTCGCATAGATGTCAGATAAACGTAGCTATTTTACTATGCAAACAAATTCTGCTTTTAAAACGAATCACAACAAGCGAACGGGAGCAGAACCTGCGCTGTATCAGGTGATACCTACACACTTATAGGTGCATTTGAATTCACGTTGAAACATAAACATTATGTATGCTTTTAACATTTCTGTGAAACATAAAAGTAGTTAGATATAATACTTACCTTCGTAGATTTATTCCTGTGTGAATACGAATTTTGGAGAGCTCAGGGGTTCGTTCTTTGTTGCATTTCAGAAAACGTTTTCTCAATGAAATTAAAAGTACGTATATAGTTATTATTATACTCATTTGATTGCGGTCAAAGCTAATTTTGCTTGCTTAGCGTTAACGTATTTTGGTTTCCGTATCAGATAGAAGTTTGCCTGCCAATTAGGTTTTATTAAGTATTTTAGGTTTCAAAGACAAGACAATCGGTATTATTTTCCTGATTTTTGGTATTGGTACCAATACAACGAGACCAATTTTATCGGTACAACGTTCCAACTTACTTGTATACCCGGTGAAACTTTTTTTTTCTCCCTAGTGGTTCGAAAACCTGTTTAACATATATAAGATATATTATGTAGGAACTGGAATCCATATTTGAGGTACATACCTACTTACCGCATTTAAAACCCGTTCTTATGTGATAAGAAAAAAATTAAAACTGGACAAAGTTAAAAAATAAAATTATCTTTTGTGGGCTGAAATCAAACTTTGCAAAATAAAATTTACCAACACAATACAAACATGGAAGCACCAATTTAAACGGTAACTTGATTAGGTAAGCAGGGGATTTAAATTAAGAAAGATTAATCTCATTTTTGTTTCTCCAACTTAAGATAAAGTCATTGATAAGAACCATATTAATCCTTTATAATCGCTATTTCTTTTGAAACCAAAATGGAACCCCGGACACGATTTACAGTAATCGGTATATTATGCAAATTTTTATAATTAAAAACTTAAACAGTTTTTGTAAATACTGAAACGTTCATGTTTTACGAATAATTTATGAAAATGATTAAGATGTAAATAATAATATAAAATGGTTTACTCGTAAAACTTAGCGCGAGTTTAGAAAACGCCTCTTCTAATAGGGAGGAATTATTATTCTAAGGCTCTAAGCTCACGCACCGCTAAGTACAGAGCTTTTGCTACAGTAATAATACCTATAGGCCACAAACAGGTAAATAGGACAAGGTACACGGCACATCGGGGGGAGAGGCTCTTTAGGAGGCAGGCGAGAGTGTGCTTATTTCCACGACATCGATGTTGGGAACTACGTCGATGTCTTACGATGTCCAAATATGTATAAGAACCCAAGTTCATAATCCATAAAATTAATCATTTTCGATAAAAATGAAATGACTTCGATGGAAATGCAATTGATAACTTCATCAACAGCATCATAAAATCAAATCTAGTGCGGTGGTCAATTTCACTTGCCAAAATATTTGATTATATATTACAACCCGGCTTAAACTATGAAAGCGAAGTCAAACTTCCTTAAGAAATGATGTAATTAACATATTTATTCCATAATAAACAAATTAATATTAAAAGTTTTCATCAATTGAATTCTCTGTATACATACATTCTGAATTTATTCGTTGTTTTGTATTGCAAAAAAGACGCCAGTTCTTTTGAAAGAAAAATTAAAACACATACCTGTTAGATAGTTTAAAAAAAACGGCGTATCCTGTCTTTTTTATGCATTCAAAAATAAATAATCGTAAATTTTTAGATCGAAACATCAATGGGTTGTCCCATCCCTGTAGGACTGTGAAGAGTGGGTGGGAGTGTGGGTGTGTCGGCGTGTGTAGTGCCTTCATTGCTCCGCGTCCATTACGGTAACAGGAGCACAGGAGTCACTGGCGTGATTGTACACAAACACACCACTTTATGGACCTTGTTCGAGCTATAACATCGCGATATTTTGTACCAGAGGCTTTAAGAAATACGGTACCGATTTTAAGCACACTGAAACCCAGCGTAGCGGAAGGGAAAATTATTTTGATTATGGTTTGGTAATTTCATTATTGTCATTCAGTTTTATAGCATTATTTAATGTGATTAGGGGAGGAGATTATGCGCCCCTAGTTTTGAACAAACGTATTTATTTAACTCCTCAGGCCTATTCTGTCATACGGTTGGAGTATTTCCGATTTGCAATAAAATTCAAATACATGGAATATTTCTGAATGTTTCACTAATTACATAATTTTTAGTATATAATACATTTTTTTTTAATTATTAAAATTTTTAAATGCAAACATTGAAAATGAAAATAGCAAAATTGACATGACTCATTTTACGTTTAAAACTAAAATTATTTGCAACGAAAAAATGTATGAAAAAACTCTCTTATTTTACTAGATAAATGTATAACAAACTTTATTGTCACCTCACTTTTTTTGTTTCATATAATAAAACATTCACCATGCGTCATAATTGCGGTTTGTACCTTTGGTTTCATAAAAGCGCGCATTTTATTTTTTCTTTGGTTAACTTCTAGATTTAAACATAATGTGTGGTGTTTTCTCTTCCTAACACCGTTGAGATCATACTTCTCTGCACGAGAGTAAGGAAGATACAACTATTTCTGAGAGACCATGTGAGTTGTTCCCAAAAGCGAATAAATTAGCCTGAGGGGTTAAAATATCATAGAACAATAAAACAAACATTTTAGCATTAAATCTGAAATATTTTAATTATGCACAAGTTACAATGACAATGAAAGGTGTTGTCAATAATAATAACTTCGATGTTATCAATAACAATAACTTTGATGTTGTCAATAACTTTGCTTTATTTACAATATTAGGTGTTATTGTTTGAATTTGATGTTAATCTTAGTATAAGCATTATACATTTTTTTTGTATATAGTTATGCTATTATCCATATATTATGTTACACTTACATACATAAATTGTCAATTTCCTCTGTAAAAGCCCGATAGGGCCTTAATGAATAATAAATAAAATAAATAAATAAACAACTACTAGAGTTATCAGACATTAACAGAGTTATCAGCATTAAAAAAATACCATTTCAATTTTAAATTTGTCCGACTGAAAAGTTGTAAGTATTGGTCCATTTTTCTTTATTTTTATTTTATTTTATTAATACAAGACTTAGAGGGTACATATGGTTTTTGTGATATTTCACCCTCCATGCTAGGGATGACCCTATGTTATGGCGGGTGAATTTTACAGTTTGAACAGAATCTATACATTACTATGAAAAAGAAAAATAAGAAAAATGATGAAAAGCTAATTTGCGTTGCAAGAAGAGAATGGAGAAGTTAGAGAATTATAAGAAGATTATAAGATCTATTTCCTAATAATTTGAGTAATTATTAGTAAATATATCAGACTAATTATTTATTTACATACTATACCTTGTACTTTACTTTATTAGTCGAATTTTTTATGTACATTTTTTAATTAATCTACCGATAAGACAACTTGACGAATTCTTTCAAGTAATGATAATAATTAAACCAAACTTACCTACAGTATTTTTAGCTTCTCACTAATTTGTTCACGGAGAAAAATGAGCACGCCTTTTTATCAAGATACTGTTACATGGATCATTTCACAATAATATATTGGTCATTCAAAGTATATCTGAACACGTGTTCACGCAGGTGCCATTGTACGAATAAATATTAACGAGATGCGAAGATATTTTTATTTTGACTTCCTAATAACAAATTAATGCTTTCATGATAGTATAAATTTGGCATATTATTCTTTATAGGCCTCCAGTCGCATTTCTAACAGAGAAAATGTATTATTTGACCAGATTTTTTATCAATTAACAGTATTTTATATCACAATTACTTATTTCCGTATGGAGATAATACATTTAACATTTTTGGAAGTATCGTTTTTACAAAATGAAAACACCGAAATAATTAGAGTTTGAATCGTTTTTTCGCCTCAAAATGATTGCTCTATTAAAACGCACCTATTATTAGATTACTTGAGATAACATCGCCCTAAAATAAACTTACAATATGCAGTGACTTAAGTATCTACTCACGCTGGAGTGATTTCACTATTTATTGCTTTATATCGTGAGTATTGCTAATAATAACAAAAATACGCGCGTGGAAATATCAGTTTTTCTCTTTTGGATTTAAGAAGCAAGTTGAAAATCCAAAAACGATTTCCTCACAAGTTATAAAGGACATCTTTTTGAGCGAAATAAATAATAGAATATCATCACCGTATTTACACGGTGTACGGAAACTCGTAGCACAAGCGGAAAATGGTGAATCTACATCACACCACAAATAGCCGTTATAACATCCTAGCAACCGTTTTTTTTCAAATTTGACCTAAAAACTTCGGTCTTGATTTAATCGAAAATGAAAGCACAAATAAAAATTGTCTTATCAAATATTAGACTGTAAATTTTAAATAGAATCACCAGTTTTCTGTCCTATTACGAGTATCTTAACACATTCTTTTTATCTTTGTACCTATGAGGACAAATATAAAAAAAAATCATAAATATCTTGAAAACTAATTTAAAATAAAGCCACGCAACAAAACTCAAGGATATTTTTGTAAACGCTTTTATGCAAAGTTTTTTTTATAAACACATCATCAACACAACTTTATAACCCTTTTTTCAATATTTATAGATTTTTTTTTGTACATGCTGTGTGGAAGGACTTTTTATGAAGATTAAGGAATTAACCTGTAACTTGAATCGTTAAAAATATATTAGAGAGGAAACATGACAAACCTGCAAGTCGTTAACTACTCGAGCTTTAGAGTACAATACACAAGTTGGCCCGTTTTAACTTGTCAAGTATCAAACGAGCTTGAATATGTGTGCGCAGATGAATGCGCACTGGTGCAATTTATTTTGTGTAAATACCGCACAAGAGTCAATCAACAATCTGGAGCCAGTGAGACAATGGCATCCCCAATTAGACATATTGCATGGCTGAAGGAGAGGAGAGTGGAAGGAGATGGGGAAGATAAAGTTGGGGAAGTACCTGGATATTCAGATATTGTCAATTCTAAATGGTGGTCTTACACCAGGGCGAAACTGAGAGTATCTTCAACTCCGAAACGTGCCGCAAATATTACATTTATTATTTTAAATGATTTAATCGGATTTGAACCTGTGACCTCCGGATTGCCAGTAATATCGATCAATGACGATGGTTCATTGGAAGACCTTCTATACTAGTAGAATAAATGCGACAAATTTTAAGAAAACCATTTTTTTTTTGATTTACACAGATTTGTATTTTATACGTGTTGCATTTAATAATTTATGTTGTGGATAAATAATTTGTTAAAAATCAGAGTGAAACTTGGTGTCAAATCATGAAATGAGAGGCCGATATTACTTGTTAATACATATTTCTAAATGTTTTATGTTTGTTATACATGTGCCCACACCGATGTATACAAATTTTTTATAAGTTCAAATTATTTTTTATAATAACAGATCTCACGTGATATAATTACGTAAAAAACGGAAAAAATCGTTTCGAATATATTATTATGATGTCGAAACAAGTGTTAGAATATTCGGATTTTCATGTACAAGTTTTCCGAAATCAAATCTGTTCTTTCGTAAGGCCCACCATCCCGTTTATAAGTGATCAATAGTCATTTTTCTCCCGAAGGAAAAAATAAATAAAAAATTCAAAAGTATCTCTTATCTGTCGGTAACTTTAAAAAATCCGGCCTTTTTAGGGGACATGCTTTACATATTCTTACATTGGTACTTGCACCCAATAAAATGCGTGGAGCATCCACACGCAAGTAAATCTTCCATGATCTGAGGGGGGCGGTGTGTGTAGCGATAGTAAGCCCTTCGCTTTGAATATTAATTTCCTCGATAAGTGATGCCGACAATATCCACCAGTAAGGCTGAGCTCAGTGGCGGACTGACCCAACGGGCTTCCAGGACCGGGTATTACTAGGTGTAAGGTCTAGAGTATTCGGTGACCGTGAACAATATCTACTATTAACCCTGAAATACGGATATAATCACGACCGTTAATTACGGTAATGAAGGCAAAAATATAAAACGTCGGCCTTCGTGGTCGAGGGGTAATACTCTCGACTAGCAAGCCAGAGGTCGCAGGTTAGAATCCCGGCGTGCGCAAAAAAATTTTGTTTGATTAATTTGTGTTATATGTGGTACGTTCCAGAGTGGAAGATACTCTCAGTATCGCCCTGGTGCATTCCGTGGTAACCGTATAAATCATCACAATGATAATTCATCACATCTTTAAAAAGTTATATAAAGTCATGGAAAGTGATGAAACAAAAGTTTTATTAACTGGGTTATGTAGGTTAAAAAAAAAATTTCATCGTTTCTAATGACTTTATATCACTTTTTAAAAGTGTGTTGAATTGTCACTGTGTTGAGTTATCATGGAACCGTTTTTGGTTTTAAAATTTGGTCGCCTAGAAATGTTTGTGCTTTAATTAAATACTGCGAGTAGAATACATCCTGGCCTTTGAAATAATCGACTTTTTTTAGATAAGTCTTTTTATAAGCCCAGAAAAAAAAATGAAAAGGCCTATGAAAACTGTTTAAAGTTCAAAATCTCCTGCTTACGAACCCATTTTCGGTTACGATTTTATTTTATAATGTGGCAAATTAAGTTATTTATAAAATGAATGAAAACAAAAAAATATTTATGCCAGAACATCCACAAAATAAAATTAAAGGCATTTTTGGCCGTGTTTTTTTTTTGCATAAATCAAAACAGGCGGATGGTGTTAAGCGGGAATTTAAACCTTATCGCCATCTACGTAAGGGTTGTTATTGATAGCGGCTCAATTTAAAATATTAAACGACGTAGTGCATCGCCTTAATGTAGTTTGGTATATTTAACTTTTTTTTAATTTCATATATTTTGTGCTGCGACGGGAATTGATAATTGACTTCCAGATTAAACACATTTATTCTAATCTTTTATTAATTGTTTTAGATTAGATAGATTTCTAACATAAAGTTGAAAACGGAATAGCCGACAAAGCCTTTGCTTAGATGTGATATTTTAATGACGTAAAATAAATAAAAATAATCTTTGAGCTCACTTACAATGTCATGTCACAGTTATTATTTTTTCAATAAGCGTCTGTTGATATTACATCATGTGACGTTTATTTTTTTTCAACAAGCGCTGATTGATATTATTAAAGTACCTAAACTTTATTTGGGAAGTATTCTAAAGCAACCAAAAAGCATGATTCTAGTGCAAGGTGCTTTTATAAGTGGAAGGGGGTGCATGAATCCGATTTTATCATGGCTCAAGGTTGCATAATGTCACCATTATTATTCAATCTATACATGAGTAACAATTGTACCCAAGGTGGGATTGGGCGCGATATTGAGTATTCTGAAAACACACTGTCTGTTGTATGCTGATATATAAGGAAGATCTTCAGTATCTAGGATGAATAAAGAATGTATGAAGAATGAGTTAATAATCAATGTAAATAATTCTAAAAATATGCTGTTGGAAAGAGAGGGTACAAAAAAAGTGTGTTATATAGTTGTGAATGTTGAATAATTGGAGCAGGTGAATTAGTTTGTGTATTTGGGATGTATGTTTACGAGAGATAGAGAACCTAATAGAGGTGCTGAAAGAAAAGTGAATGCTGGAAAATAAAAAAAATAAAATGTCCAAAGAAGCAAAGTTAGCAGTCCACAATGGAATGCCAGTACCTACCTTGATGTGTATGGCAGTGAGGCATGATGGACGAAATTAGACTGAATGCTATAGAAATACGATCCCTTTGGCATGAGTTTGGTGAGAAATGTGGAATTTTGCAAAAGAGTGCAAGGATAATGTAAGCACATTAAACAAGATTGAAAAAGGGAAGCATAGATAGTTTGGACATGTAGAGCAAATAAACCAAGAATAGAGTGTAAAAAGAATATAACACGCGAATGTGAATGGCAGAAAAACTCAAAACAGCTTTTAAATATTCGGGTTCATAGTAAAATGACATAGCTTCTGTGTATATTTCGCGGACTTCTTTTCATTCCAGTCCACCCCTGGTTGCGTACAAGTCATAACGATGTATGTACATAGTAAGATTGGGTCTAATCCGAGCCTGTGTAATATTAACCGTTTATAACATTACGAATATAACGTATACCTACTAGGAATATCACGCTGATTTGCGCTATTGGAATATTCAATGTAAATTGGGATTAAGTGGGAGTGATTGAGCAAATGTGTGTCGCGTGTGACGAAATTCGAGAACGGAATTAATTTATTAAAGCATTCATAATTAACGGAGTTTAACGCGCATATCATTTGCATTCTAATTTGTATTAAAACATTGTAATATACGAAAGTTTTTAATTTGGTGACTGTGCGACATTTACACAACAGATATTTTTAAATGGGTTCATATTAATTAAGGATTTTAACGGAGAAATTTAACAAGTGGAACTAGATATAAAGCTTATTATTTAAACACAGAAAAACCTTAATTGTAATTTGTGGCAGAAAAATATTTTCATGTTAAAAAAAAATTTGAATTAATGTTATTCAAAAACCGAACAATAATGTTAAGCAAACATTTTTTTTAAATATCCTTTGAACTATACTTAATCCACTTATATTAAAAGAGGTTAACTTATATGTGCCTACCGTGAAAGCGAGGACTTCGGTCTATCAGAACGCGCCAATCAACAAAGCAACTCAAATGCTTAATGATTCGGCATTGACCATCGACATTTTTAACGTCACTTACATACCTACATTACATATGTTGACGTGTGTCGCCAAATAGTAAAACTGCCCCCATGGCCTTTTGTACTCGCATGTATTTCAAATTTGTAATCTTCTCCGTAATATATTAGTGCTTATTCGTTTTATGGGGAACATTAATAAAGTTTTAATAATATTGGTACCATTTCTGTTCCTTGTCACTTTCATCAATCAAACTATGCTACTGCTTCGTTAAAAAAAATGTTCAAACACTTAAAACCCTATGCACACGGAGGTACTCAAAAGAAACTGAATTAATTTAAATCACCAACCGGTCACTAAAACATAAATTTTTTACTGTTTTTCTATGACGAAGTTTGTACATGATGTAAGTATAATAAAACATAATACTGTTTTCACAGTCTTCACCAGGATTTCCTGTTATGCAGATTGCCAATAATGTCAAATGTGTTTCCCAAATAATGTCAATAATCGTTTTATATTCATATACTTTTTTATAAAATTACTAATTTAAGTTTATTGAATAATGGAAGGTAGAAAATCACAATCATTGTGTGCTATCATGGATAATGATTCAAGTTAAGATTCCAATAGTGAAACTGTGTTATTATATTGCTTTTATCAAAACATAAGAAAAATAATACGAAGAAGATTTTGGGTTCATGTTGAAAGATATATTTCTACAGCCAGCCGATAATTCGTAGTTGCAAAAGAACTCTAAATTTCAGATGAAACATTTCTACGTTTTATGTCTAAAGATAGTTATTTTTTTAGGTCAGTTATTTATTTAGGCCACAACATATCTGACTTTAGTCAAAAATGAGCCTCAAACTGGTTTCTAACGCGTTAGCATAGAATAAGAAAAGCGCGTTAGTGACAGGTCGCGCCATCTACAGCGTCCCATTCAATTACAAAGGTTCTGACTTATCGCGGACTGGTTAGTGATTTGCGTCAGTGATAATTTTATTTCGAGTAGCTCCGTGTGCACAGGGCCTTAGTCTCACTGTTGCTAATAAGGATAAAATGGACAAATAACTGCTAGCCGGAATATACACCTATGGCATTGCAGTTACGTATTTATATTCTAAACACGTCACCCATTCTTTCCACTAAACCAGAGAAGAATAGTTGAATGAATAAATAATAATTACAATTCAATCAGAGGGAACAAAGGTAATATCAATGAATCTGTTTTAAACTGGTAGGTACCAGTCGATTAGTTTCACAAAGCTGGCCGCTAATTGTAAGTAATGAATTCAATTAGGAGGGATCTCCAATAGTATCAATGTCCCTCTAATCCGGGATGCTGATAGACCACATAGGCACTCGTAGCATAGTACCAGGTACCCATTGCTTGCGCTAAGTACATAGATAAAGGTAATTAGGGGTGGTTAGAAGCTAGGGATGATAATTCCTTGGGCGATTTGCGGTTAGGGTTATGGCTGAAATGCAATGTGAGAATGATCTTCAATCTCTTCATTGAAGGTTTAGAAATTATAATTTATTCGGAGGTTTACAGGAAAACAGCAGCGTTTCGACTTGGAACATTACTATATTTTATAGATTCTTTGATAGTTATAAAAGTGAGTGAAAGGGTAAATATATCAAGGGGTTTTTAAGTATAAAAATTACCCTGAAATGGCCATGTGGAAAATATGTCAGAATACAGGACACCAAAAATTATGAGCAAGTATGTAAATGAGTAGAATCAATTCATAGACAGACCGAAGGAGAGGGGGATTAAGAAATGGTAATGAAGGGATTGTTTAAAGGAGGAGGATGAATAGCTAAAGAATGTTTCAGAAAATTTGTGGAGGAGTTGAAATTTCCATTCAGAGATGTAGTGGCATGATGATGTTTGAAGTTTTTGGCCAAGTTTTTAGATTCAAGATTAAGTTAAATTTCTTTAGTAATCTCGTTCGCACTTTTTTAGGGTATAAACTTGAAGCTGGAGAATAAACAAATGAAGACAAAACTGCCAATATAAAAAATGGGGAAAACCAAAATTTCAACAATTAGTTCCCCACAAAATTTATTTTCTAAGTAAATCGGTTAGTAAAAAAATCATTTAAGGCAATGCACTACGTCGTGTGGTATTTTAAATTGAGCCGCTATCAATAACAACCCTTACGTAGATGGCGATAAGGTTTAAATTCCCGCTTAACACCATCCGCCTGTTTTGATTTATGCAAGAAAAAAACATGGCCAAAAAGTGCCTTTTATTTTATTTTATGTGTGTTCAGGCATAAATATTTAATTTTTTTTCGATCATTTTATAAATAATTTAATTTGACACATTATACAATAAAATCATAACCGAAAATGGGTTTGTAAGTAGGAGATTTTGAACTTTAAAGCAGTTTTCATAGGCCTTTACATCATTTTTTTCTGGGTTTATAAAAGGACATATCTAAAAAATACTCGATTATTTCAAAGGCCAAGATATATTCTACTCGCAGTATTTAATTAAAGTATCTGAAACATTTCTAGGCGACCAAATTTTCAAACCAAAAACTAATTATTTTAAATTACTACGTATTGCATCGCCTTAAACATCAATCGTATAAAATCGTTTAAATAAGTCATCTCAACGTGGCATAGCCAAAATTTGAAAATACCCCTGAACTCCGAAACAGCTGTCACAGTGATGTAAACTAAAACACGCACAGAACCCTACAAAATTAAGGACAGGTTGTTTCGGAGAATTTGAAAAATTCATCAAATTTCAACGATCATTTTCGGGTTCTGTGAAATTCCTATTCAAGTTCTGTTATTATAGCACGATAGACTAGTTGCTTGACAGAGGTGAAATAATAACAGTACCTACTTGAAAAAATCTTTCACAAAACTTGAAAATGAACGTTGAAATTTGATGAATTGTTCAAATTCTCCGAAACAACCCGTCCTAAGTATTAAATTTGATTTACCTATCATTTTTTAAAAAAAGCTCTTCGTAATGTATGAAGACAATTTTCAATCGAAATAATTTAAAAAAATGCTTTCTTGAAAATATTACTCGGACCTTTTGAGTTCATGGTTCTACAAAACAAATAATCATTCGTTCCAAAATTAAAATCACGTTTCGTAAACGTAGGTACCTATCCTCGTATTCTGAAATCTGTTTGCATTTCCGGGAGGATCGTTTAAAAGTACATAGAATCCTAAACAATTTTCATCCAGAAACAATGTCCTCCATAGAGGCCAATTCAATATGGGAGGGGCCAATAAATGATATCCAAACAACCGGAGGCTTTCGGTAATAATAGTAGGAGATGTATCTTGAATGTTTACTCGGAAGCTGTTTGGAAAGCTTAACAACTTTTTGCTCGAAATAACAATTGTGTATCGACTACAAGAATCTTTTTACTAGAATATATGAATTATTATTTGTTGTCAAATAATAATGATTCATGACTGCCATGGCGAATAGGCAACAGCGACGATGTTGAGTCGAAAGGGTAAAGTAAATAAAAATCCAATCATAACAATTGTATTATTATATAGAAATATTACAATTGTTAAAAATACAAACAAAACAACTACAGAATGAAGAAGATTTTTATAAACCTATGGCAAAAATCTTAAATGCCTTGAAGATAATATATTATAGTGTACGGTGCGTGAGATAATTTATATATTCATTTTATTTTAGGGAAATAAACAATTTACGATGTGGTTGGTTTATACATGTGCCACTTACTTAACTGAGAAACCAATGATAGATTTCCTCATTAGATTCTTAGACGCCCGTTCAACGTTGGTGTAGTAGAGCCGGCCTTGAGCCTGGTTTGAGACAGTTTTAACCAAATAAACGCCATTGTAATAAGTCAAGTTTTTTACTGTTCTGACTTTACGCTCGGCGTATTATTTACACCGCGTTTTGAAGCAAGGTGGTTAGTATTTAACAATTGAAGATAATATATTTGTAACAATTAATAGGTATTATTTTAACAAGAGATACTCCATTATACTTGTCATAATATTTTATGTAGTTTAGTTTAGTTGGGATATGAATACATTTTTAAAGAGATCTTACCTATATTTATTTTCGTTACAATTGAAGATTTCTACATCAAAGAGAATGTTATTATAATATGTTTTATATAGTCTTATGAGGCAATCATTTTAATTTTAATTAGTTTTACTGTGTTTTTCAATAAAAAGATAGCACGAACGTGTGTGTCGTGTGGTTACTTTTAAATCAATTCCTAATTTGTACAATAATCAATAAATTATAAATTGTCAAAATATTTATTTGATCTGCCACTGGCCAAAAAAAAAAAAAAAATTTATTAATAATTTTATTAATGTCGTGTGTAAACTTCAAGTGATCGGTCAGTGGTCAAAACTTGAAATTAAAATTGAGGAAAATAAAAATAAATTCATACACAAAATTACAAAATGGATTAAAGAACAAAAAAGACAATATTATCAAAATTTCATAGCATAAAATAAAAATAAAACATACAAGTAACACACAAAACCAATATAAACACACATCACTCACAAACAAAAAGGATTATTTTCAGTGTACTATTTTTTTTTTAATTTTAAATATATTTTTATGTAGTTTTAATTTTAAATGAATAATTTTTCTCATAAAATAATGTATTATGTAGTTTATATTTCATATTATAAAATGAAGGCCTCAGCACGGGCAAGCCACCCAGTGAGGCCTACATTACTGGAAAACTTAAATTGTAAAAAATATTGTACCTAATAAAATTAAAATAAAAAAATAAGTAAAATATGCCATCTTATCAAACGACTCGAAACAAGAGTGTCGAAACTAGTCCAAAACCATGTTCTAAATAAAAAAAAGTGATAAAATTAAATTGATTGTTATTGAATAAAATTAAAGTAAAGTAGTCTTACTAAATAAATAAAAAAATAAATATAAACAAATAAATTTATTACAAATTAAAAATTCACTAAAACTTAGACAACATCCATTGCTAATTTTAGTGAGAGTAGAAGCATAATATGCCGCACAGAGTTTTGGCGGCCAGGTGGAAAGTGCCGACGTGTCACGAGGCTGGCCGAATGAAGAGTTTAAGAGCATTGTCCCGAGTTGGTTTTACCCTCCTGGGGCGCCAAAAGATGTTTCACAATATAAACTATATGGCAACAAAACATACGCTATCCGTAATCAAGCAAATAACTTTTTTTTATCTTACAATACATCAAAACGCCTCTTTATCAGAACACAACTGGGACTGATATATTATACTAAGGCTTCTTTAAGATTTAACTTCAAAAATGTATCTTCTACGAGCATGAAAACGTTTTCAAATCGCTTACATGAAAATAAATGAAGTCCCATTACAGAAAACATTCCAAACTGAACCACCGGAGTGTGGTTAAATTTCCACCGAATTGATACCGCCTTGCTCAATACGGACGATTTTCATTAAATCTATGGAAGCGAATTCCAATGGCTCTGCGCGGTCATCGGGATTGTGTATGTTCTTCCGGTTGTCAATGGCAGTATTAAACCTTAAATTAATGAATGAGGTAATACTGTGCTCTGTATAGAACACTTTATTTTGTTACAATACGCAAAACCGGTTTTGGATTAACCGTGTTTTTTTTTCAGGGAAAATATAAACTTAAAGCAGGTACTCAAATTATTGCTGTGTATCGAGCAGATTTTTTGAACGTGTCTTAGGTACGGCTGTGTCTTTAATCGGTTGTCTAAAATGGCTAATGCTATCAAATAAAGTCATGTTCACAAAGTCATGTTCTCAAAGTCTTCTAATTTTTTTTTAATTAGGTAATAATAGTTTTGGAAACATTTTCAAAATTTTCTAAATTAAGGTTTATAAATGGTGGAATAACTAAATGAGTAAAACCTCAAATCGTTATATGTAATCATTAAAGACTCTCAAATGTGAAACAGAAAAAACGAAAAAATATTCAGTAACATCCGGAATTGAACCCACGATTTGATCATGTTAAGAAGTTGACTTACTTGTAAGTTGACATACTTAGACTGAGAGCTGCCAACATGATCTTCATTTTCTTAACGCATATATATATATTTTCGAACGGTGGATATTCGAATGAGCTCAGTTGTCAGAAAACTTCCCCTGCAAGGAATAGCTTCTAGGTTCAATTCCTAAATGCGACTGAATCTTTTTCTGACTTTCCTATTTCACATTTGTTTGCCCGTTTATATTGTCTTTAATGATTAAATTTAAAAAAATAAAATTTAGAAAACCTTATTTTAATGCTTCTCTAAAATCCGCAAATATTCGCAACATCAATTTCCTCCCTCTTGTGAAACAAAGACATTTCGAATGATTGAAATAATAATTCATGTAAACGTCATTTTAATTTTAATTTCCCGCGCGAACGGTTTCGTAAAACACGATTTTATGCTCCAAGTTGCCCCGTGTCCAACGTTTCGTGCATTTTGACGCCATAGCTTCCCGTCCATAATTTAGTGCAAGGCCCGGGGGCTAGTTCAACCCCCCGCCCGATCGGGGCTACTTCAACCCTTTATTGTTTTAGCAGCCTCGCCAATTAACTATCTGTTTACTCAATGATGGAGGGAAGAATTCCGAATCGTGCCGTGATTAATTGAAGGTGCACGTGAATAATCGACTGCTACACGGGTTTCAATTTGGATGATATTAGATACTATAGGGCTGCGCATTGAAGGGATAAATGGTTTTATTTGTCGAACAAAATGCAATCAAATGTTCGAGTAATTCCGAATCCGATCTTCAACGGCACTGTTTTTAATCGATAAATAAACAGTGGATTTTTCAATTTTAATTTTTAGCACAAAACGACTAATTTTAATTCAAATTGTATTGATTTTCATTTAATGAATAATCGTGAAGTTTAAGCCCTTGAATATGAATTTAATTTAATTATCTAACTAACTAACTGCGGTTTCCTTACAGGGGTAAACAGAGGGGATAAAATAACACACAATCTGTCTTGTCACATACTACTTGAATCATTCGCATTCATACATCGTCACATAATACTCTTCTGTTATTCTGTATCTTGACATGGCCCAACTCAAGTATTTTAATCGTCTTTCTTGGTCATCGTTGAGCATTATTCTACACAAGGAAAACTGACTGGTATAAAATATTGCATTAATAATAATAATATTAAATTATTGAAAATCTCTTCATATATTTGTATTACGGTTAAAAACGGGATTGCAGGCCCTTATCGGATGAATTGATAGGTTTCTTGTTAAGCGTTTAGTAAAAGAAGAATGTATTATATCGATTTCGGAACATGCATTCGTCATTATATATTATCAAGACAAATTCAGGTGCATGAACACGTGTTCCCATATATTAGAAATTTACTCAAAGTTTATCAGGAGACGACATACAATCCCGTTTTTAACCTATTATAATAAATCACCTTTTTCTTTTGTTTTTTTTTCGTATAACGTAAACTCTCACATCCTCCTTTCTCTGTTCATCCGCTTCTTTTATTATCATCCTTACCATGAAGCCTAGATTTTTTTAATCTTCATATTTTTAATTCGATCATTTAATAGATTTCAAATATTTTGTTCCAGAAGCTCGCTGTGACTTTTCCACAAAACGTTGAACGTGATTTTTCAAAATTAAATTTTATTTTTCTAATACCGCTGTTTACGTACACAATTATGTATTTTGAAGGACTACCGTTTTCAATATTTTTAACTCGATAATTCCTTTCGGTTATAAAAATACCAACTGAAGACTTTGTGCACCTATAAAACACGAAAATCCGAAAAGTCCTGCCAATTGTTTTTGTTATTTCATATTCAAATTAATCACTCTTCTAAATATAGTATATTTCTTGTGATCAGCAGTGAAATGCTTATCAAAATGCTAAAAATACAATTACCAGAAATTACAAAAACCATTTAATTCCATTTTGATAAAATAACCTCGCACCTCAAAATACTTACGATTGCAAATACTTCTGCATGTATTTAAAAGGAGTACGCTATCAATGATCTGAATCGCAGGTTTAAAAGCGGTTTTCCAAGTAAAGGAGAACACCACCGCATTTAGGTCTTTGGCACATATAACTAATTTGGTTTCCATCGATAAGTATCAAGACATTATATTCTACATGTTTTTACGATTCTTTTAATGACCCTTTCCGCAATTTCCGACCAGCAGCAGTTTCATGGCGTAATGTGGTTCATAGCTTTAAACCGTAAAATGGTTAACGAGTCACGATTTTCACACTACTTGTGAACATCACCGATATCCAATAAATATGTTCATTTCGTACGGCATACAAGTTTCTGTCGTTAAACTAATATACAAATCGGAAACATTAGCCAGTTCCAAGAATTACCGATCACTTCATTTTGTGAAACATTGCGCATTAAATAATTTAAAGCGTGGTTCACATTAGTGGATTTAGTATTAAATTCGTAACGTCACATTCTGAGAAAATGTATGAAATTGATACTTTATTTATATTAATCTATTAACTAACGCCCCTTTTAGGGGCTTTTATTTATGAATAATAGAAATTATACAGTACTTTTTATGCAGCTTAACTGCCTTAGCAAGAATCTTTTATTTTATTTGTTAAGTGATAAATAAATTGAAGATTTCCAATGACTAGGTAATATTATTTTCCTCCATGTTTTCAAAGCAATGTGGAATACATACGGTAGTAAGTCCCAGAATTTCTGCAATAAAATAAATTTAAACTTCTAGTATTCCGTTTTGGAATCCTAAAGCTTATCAATGCAAGCAATTCTGGACTTTTAAATGCATAATTTAGAATTTCTTACTCATTTCATAACATACCGACCTATAGTAACAATATTATATTCTATTTGGTATTTTCGTGATAGTTGTGAGTAATTCTATCACGTAAGTTGGTATGTATGATGTCTGAACTCAAGTGACAAAAGGCACACTTTGGTTGCGTGCAATGTCATCAAGAGTCAACGTTTAGCTTTTCAGTGTGATATTCAACACAGGACCACAGCCAAAAACACAACCGGCGACTGCATAGCATTATTTGCCCTCATCATAAAAGGCCTTAGGATTTCGACTGGCCATTTTATAGAAGGTGTGGAAGGGAAGACCTTTTGTTTTATTGGTAATTGCACTTATGTGAGTTGAGGATAGATTGAGAAATATAAGCGATATAATATGAGGGTCAAGGGAGTACAGTTTTCCCCTATGCAGAGTCAGATTGGTTTATGTTAGAACATTATTATCTTTGATCAGTATTTATATTTAATTTAGTAAACTGGTAATGCTTGCTAGAGTATCGAAAGCTTAGTAAGTTTGCTTTTTCAAAAAAATTATGGGATACGATGAATATGAAATAAAAAAACATAAAAAAGGTTTTTTCAATCTATTTATTTTTCACATTCCTTGCATTTTATTATCTTTGTTCAATAACTTTGTCAATCAATCTCCCTCACTCTTTCCTGTGTAATTTCCATTCATCACAGGCAGACGTTAGTATTGGTTCCAAAACTCTACTATGGACTGCTAGTCTCGCTTACTTTGACTTTATTAGCGACTATTGCAATCAGTCGTCCATTAATTGAATTTCCTGCATGCACCCTTCTGTCCTTATCAGCCTTCCCGTCTCCCGCGAACGTACTTCCTAAGTACACAAGCTCATCAACTTGCTCGACGGATTCACCGCACTCAACTAAATTACAAAGTGCTTTTGCATCTACTCTTTCAAATGCAGAGATTTTGGACGGTGAAACTGTTTTTACAATAACATTATTTTTTAATGTGGACTGAGCTTGGATTGGCAATGCCACAAGGCCCGCTAAATATAGTACAGATATTGGCATGCGACGAATTCTGACGTATCGCGTGATCAAGTCAGTGCCATCGAGCAACGACAATTTACCTACCCCCTAAAGCATACCATACTATAGTGCCCCCTGTGTGAAAAGTCGTTTCTTCTCCATGCGTAAACTTTATAATTAAAGTGAATTTATCTGAAGTGACTTGCCAGGAAATAATGTTTTCTGTATCTGTTTATAAATAACAAACTTATATAGAGTGAGACAGAAAAGGTAATTTTTATTCAAATAATGGCGCTGTACGTATTATCCTTACATACTACATCCGTACATATTATTATCATCATTATTTTCGTATTTTTTTATTTTATTTCGGCATTCAAAAGAAAATACCCTATTTAGGTGGCCATATCACCCAAGCCGTCCACTAGCAAGGGTATGGCTTAGCGTGTCAAAATATTTACAGCGTTACGTTATGAGCAAGGAGCGTAAATAATGCTAAATACACATATTGTAATCGCGAGCCTTCCCCTAGTGCCTAGTTCCTAGTCCTCGCTATCTTCTTATGATTAACCGCTCGGACCATATTCCTCGTTAAATATCATAGTTACCATGCTATTTATCATCATTCTTCTAAGTGTTTTCAATTAATTCATGTTGAGTAGGGTGGCGTGTCTCATAACTCAAAATGTAATTTTACTTTTTTTACACTTTATTTTTCTTACTAAAATGTTCTCAGTATATTGGACCAAGTTTTTATTTTATTTAACGAAAAGCATTAAAGTATTTTTTGCTGCGGGTGATAGGTACATTGGTGATTGCATGCCTCTCAAAAAATACCCTCATGAAATGGATAAATATTCAGAGTTTCAATAATTATTCATAATGAATATACGTTTACAATAATACTACTACTAGACTAGACTATCTCAGGAGTCAATTAATTTTTCTCAGTAATTTTTCTTTGGAAAATGCTTGATCATATGTTACGTCAAGGCTCATTGCATTTGCACTGTTACTCTGTCGTTTGTTACTTTACCTAATAGCGCTGCATGACTGCAATACCAACAGATGGAAAATAAAGAAATAAATGTACAACATTGCTTATCCATTTTAACCCTTTGTGACCCAACGCGCAACGCCGTCTCCCAGGCCGGTGTACCGCAATAGTCGTTCTGAACCAACCTCGTCTCTCTATCCGGTCAGGCTAGCGTCGCGTCATTTAACCCTTCAGTCTTTTAAATATTTTTAGGTTTGTTAAAGTTTTTTTTATTTTTTTTTATAGTGAATACCTCACAAGAGTCCCAACTGCTCCCGTCTGGAGCCAGTGAGACTATGGCATCCCCAATTGGGGGATGTTGTGAGGCTGAAGGTAAGTGGGGAAGGTAAAGAGGAAGGTGGGGAAGTACCTGGCTATTCAGATCTAGTCACTAAACACGGCTAAAGCCATTTGGAGCAACGTTTCAATTCTGAATGGTGGTCTTACACCAGGGCGATACTGGTAGTATCTTCCACTCTGGAACGTGCCGCAAATATATATATATTATATACAAATACATATATAGTTATCGTAAAAAGTAATACAATTTAAGAAACTAGGTACAAATATCTAGGAAAATTTTGTATTTGAAATAGACAAGTTAGACAAGCGTACAAAGAAAACATAAAAACTCCGACGGTAAATACAACTTTTGGGGAAACACATTACCATTACCATACTATTAAAATATTCAACAGTCTATCACTTGAAAATAAAATTGAGGAAAGCAAAAATAAGTTCAGATACAGAATTACAAAATGGATTAATGAACAAAAAAGACAATATTACCAAAATTTCATAAAATAAAATAATAAAACCTACACGTAGGTAACACACAAAACCAATATAAAACACACATCAATCACATACAAATAATATACCGATTTTAACTTTACTTCATTTTATTTTACTTTAATTTTAAATCTATATTTTTAGTTTAAATTTATCTTAATCATTTTTTTTTATTTTCACTAACATTACATATATTTTTTTAATGTTTTTTGTATTATAAAATGGAGGCCTCAGCACTAGTAAGCCACCCAGTGAGGCCAACATTACTGTATTGTATTATAACAACTATGAAATTTAAAATATTGTTCCAAAATAAATAATAATATTAAAAAAAACATTGATTTATTAATTAATTAAATTTTATTATCAAACATGGAAAGTGTTAACAAAAATAATTATCGAAACGTCCATAATTTAAAAATAAATATATATTACGAAAACATATACTTTTTGTGTACGGAATCAGTAAGATAATTTTTCATCACTTTTTAAGTCATTTACACAATTAAAAAATATTAATGTTTTTATCTTTTAACTGTCAATGAAAAAAATCTCGCCAATTTGTAATCATACACTTTTTGGATATTATCCAGGGAGTCAAGTATAAATATAGTTGAGAGAAACTGAGAAGAGTAATTATTTTTCTTTTCAACGACGAACAAATCAAATATCTTCGCTTTACAGGAAACATAAAAATACATACTTACTTATGTAATTTATGGACACCTCAGTTATTGCACCCTCAGCGTATTACAAACATAATATTAAAACGTGTGAAGTTTAATTTTTTGATTTGTAGCGATGTTGAAATAAAAAATGCTGTTTATTTAGAGATATTTTTCTTGATTTTGTGTTGTATCAAAATTAAGAAATATGTCTATAATGTATATTCACGAATAACAAATTCAACGATAATTTACTGAGTTAATTCTCAAATCATATTAAAAACTTGTCTATTATGCAGCTCGTAATGATATTGAGTAATTGCAATTATAATCTATTGTTTTTTATTATCAAAGTTTAAGTGTACGAAAGATTCAAGATTTTATAAACATCAGGTAGCACAGTGAAATCGATAACTTTACAATTTCGAATCGACAGGCTTAACTACCAGTGATTTTATACCGATTACCCGAGCACGGTCACGCTGTTGATAGCCAGACCAATATTGTTAATGCAATAAATAATAAATCGATATACGATTGCAAAACTGCCGCATCTGTCGATAAATTGACTTTCCTAAACGTGAGACGGAGTATTATATTACAGAATTGAAATATTATCTTTAATAAACATTGGCAATCCGCATTTACTTGTTGACATTAAAAAATAATTAAATAAGTTAGTTAGAACTTTGGTCGTAACTAAAAACTCATGTTTTTTCAAGCTAGAACGGAATCAATTGATCGCTTCTTAGATGAATTAATTTATTTTTATTTATTTATTAATTTTTAATAAAATTATTTAAGTCAATGGATCGTGTATAAGATTTCCATCAATTCAAAGAGCTTTTCTAGCTTAGCGATTCATTAATATTATTCACGATATTGACTGCTTATCCAACACCTTGAAGGCCGCGCTAAAAGCAGCATTTTTAACTTAATAATGTAAAATGTTGTTTTATCTACTTTCTCAACGATGCTGGTTCATTTGAATCTACTTAAAAGAAAACATGTATTTAAATCTAAATAATATTTTTTTGTAGCAGTGATTTTAACTTATTACCTTTGTGTGAAATTGATAATACATTGTATCTACGTTAATCACATTGTTTTCTGAAACTTTTGACGAAAATGGCATGTAGTTATGTTAAACCATTTTTTTGCAAAAAATATTATATCTTTGTAATCTGACTGAGTAGGGCCAATTCTGTGTTCTACTAATACCAGCCACGACGCTTTAATACAAAAATTCATAGCTATCGCCTTCTGAAATATTTGTTGATTGCAAAAAAAAATTTGCAGAAGCAACCACGGCACTAAAAACACTTTTGATGTGGCTATTCCTTAAAAAATATTGAGCAAAAAATAACCTGAGTCAACTGTTAGATTTCAGAAAAATACCTAACATTCAAACAATGACATTTACCTAATTGATTACCTAAGCGATTGTAATTGCATACATTGTGTTTTTTGTAGATCTAACTGTTTTCTGCAGAATGCATATTTCACACGGTAAGGTCAGATAATTCATTGCAGAACATACATTTATTAACATGTACAGAAAACAATCAGACTTGACAAAACACCACTATCCGAAAACGTCAGTACCAAACGTCCACATTCATTTGCGATATTCATCAAACAAAATAGCATCCTGCAAGTTCTAATATGACTGAGTATAGTTTCTGGCCAACAGTCCGGTAAGTGTGTATACTCGCCTGCGACCTGCAACGGCCAGTGAAGAGACCTTGTCACGTTCGGCCATACACTTTGGAAGTAAATTGACCGCTTGGCCGTTAATTTCCGGCCAAAACACGATCCTCCATGGCTATATCGCCTGGAGGACACTCTGCACTCATTCTGCCCCCGATACTCTCCCCAACCCTCCTCCCCCAATCCCTTGTACTTTTGTGAGCCTCCTCTATGTCCTGGAACAGCGAATCAGAGACGAACTGGTGACAAAAATTGGAAAATCCGAATTAAAAAAAAAAACAATATAAATATTTATTATCAATAATTGATAATTAATAAAGCATTGTCCTTCTTAAGAGTAACGATATGCATATTTTGGCTTCCCCATTTATCAAGAATTGCATTATTGCCTCTTGTCAGATTTTCTTATTGTCATCTAGTTTGCGAATTAAATGTGCTCTTCGTTCATTCATTCAATAAGGTTTAAGCTAAGGTCTAAGCTTTCAATACGGTAATAATTCAATAAGGTCTAAGCTTTAACATCAACATTTTTTCGGTTTCACCGCCTAAATTTAAAAAGAACATCATGCCAATGATATAAACTGTTCAATGCGCATACAAATACACACACACTCACACATATACACAACACACGCATATATAAGCATATATATATACATACTTATACACTACACATGTCACCCAGTAATGTTTAAAAAATATACATAACACATATAAGGCATTACAAGGAAATGTGTAATAGGTACCTTTATATATATATATATATATATATATATATATATATATATATATTTATATCTGGCATATTTGAATTAAAATGTGACCACGCCGACTGCAACGCTACTTATATCGGACAGACGGGAAGGGCTTTCTCAACTAGATTCAAAGAACATATAAGATGTTATAGTAATAAAAGCACCTTTTCAAAATTCGCAGAACATCTCTTAGTAAATAATCATGTCCCGCTTGACAACAATGAACCTAAACCCTTGCACATAGAAAGAAAGGGCAATAGATTAAATTTACTTGAACAATTAGAAATCAATAAAAGAACCAATGACCCTAATATAACAATAATTAATAAAGTAAGGAAAATTATTTATTCCCCGCTTCTAAGTTTGTTCACAAAACCTAAACAATATAACATATTTAAATAAATTAATAACTGCTACATAATTATTAAACAATTAAGATAACATTAATGTGGGGAAAACAGACTTCAAAATACCCCCACAGAATATGAAATCTATTGTCACAATTATTTTTATCATTAAATTGGTTTAACCGGTAATAAATCATTTTAAATTGGGAGGGGGTAAAATAGAATCATATTAATAAGTCGTCTAAACGTGACTAAACCACAGTTTGAAAATGGCCTTGAAAGCCGAAACAGCTGTAACAATAACAAAAACCAAAAAATACTTGCAGAACATAATAATCATATTATTAAATTTGATTTTAATTAAATTTTTTTTAAAATTAAATGGAGTTCTACGAATTGAACACAAAAACAATAAATAGGTACCTTTAAATACTTGTTATGAGTAATTTTTTTCATCCCTGTAACCAATGTACTGTTAGTGTCTATAATATAAAATAATAAATAATGGTGGGCTTATTGGAATATAGCCAGTTACCCGCCGGTTCACAATGACCATTGCCCAACTGACTGGTCCGATGTCTTAATATGACCCAGCCACCAGCTCCCTACCTACAATCTACCTCATCATGACATTCAAATGTTGTTAATTACATTTATTTACTTCTTACTGTCAAGTGGTGTCTTTTATCGTCAATGAAACACAAAATAAGCGAAGTGAAAATGATGTTCTTTGGAAAGAACGCTAAGTACAACGGTGATAATTATTTTCATCTGGTTGTCAGTAGTGTTTATTTAAATTTTTACATCTAGTAAACGTGGGATACTTTTCTTTGTTTTTTTTTTATATGTGTTTATTCAGTTTTTTTTATTTGTACATTATTTTCTCTTACTTAGATCTTACAAAACTGATCAATCAGTTTAATTGTAAGAAATCTCTCACTTTTTCTATTTATTAGCTTATAACAATATATTTGATTTCAACTTGATATCTTGGTACCACAATATTAATTGTTTTTATGTTTGACGGAGGTAGAACGATCTAATTTTCGTTTTTATTTTTGAATGACATGTCTCATTTTTAATATCTTCTGGTAATGAGTTAAACAATTCCGGAATTTTATGTCTTTTTGTTCTATCTCCGTATACATTTTGCGATATTTTAATAATAAACATTTGTGCTTCTCTATGCCTAGTAGGGTAGTTATGGTTTACAGGTTTTTTGAATTCTGTATTCCAGAATTCATCTAGCGTTAGTTGGTAATCTATCCTACTATGTATAGAGAGCACATTACACAAAGAAAACATTTTTTTATAATCGCCTACACATAATTGTATTTTTTTTTGCCTGATATCAATTTTAGGAAACGGATTTGTAATTGTTCTATTTTATTTAAGTACTTTTTATACGTTAATCCGTAACTATTTACTCCGTATCCTATAATTGATTCCGCTAATGCATTATATATACAGTATAATATATTTTTATTGACAAAGTTTTTTAGGTGATAAAATTTCCCTAATATGGATCTTAATCTATTACATACATTTTCAATGTGATTTGACCAGTTAAAATTGACATGACTTGTATCTATACCATTATTAAAATTAACTAATACAGTTATTCAAACTGTCAACCTATTTTGGTAGACCCCTAGAAGTAGAAGTAGACGTAGAACGTAGACCTAGTGCCCAAAAAAGTATGTTTATAATATTCACTTATTTAATAAATCTAAACTCAAACATCCTCTGATATCTTATGATTTTTAAGGAGATACTTAAATATCTACCTCCTAACAATTTATAAACTCTTGTATTTTGTGTAATGCATACAACACTTCTAAAATTTACTGGTATATTTCCAATTAAAAATTTTGGGTACAATGTTTTTAACACACATTTACTTCGAACCGTACTGAACTTCACGCTTGTTAGAAAATAATTAGAACAATATTAATCGCCTACTTTGTAATGAAGTGCTACCTAGAAAATGTTATACGTAGGTAGTTTGTTATGAATAATTTGTAATATGATAAATGATTTGTTAATTTAATTATCAAATACCCATTGCGCATCAGCGGCACCATCCTTTGACATTCAAATTACTTCTAAGTGGTTTGAATACCAATTTACATTAGTAACTGGATGCTTTCAGTTTATTGCTAGCAGGTAGCTAAATAGTAAGGGGTACTATTCTGCTAAATTTGATAAAGCTCTAGCGCAATGATATGGATTTTCGGAAATATACAGCATCCATCTTTCTGCAGACAAATTGAGGCTAACAAGGCATGGCAAGACTGTACAACGTATACTATGAAGTCTGCAGTGCGCAGTGAACACAGTAAGGTCTGCCAGGAGAAAATAATATCTAACGGGTATATTGCATTTTGCACTTATCATTCCATATCAGTTTCGTTACCTCCCTTTCTTATTTGCATTCTCCCTGTGTACAATAGATTAAACGAAAAGTGTGGTGAGAATTACTTCAATATAAACATGGTTATTTTTTTATTATTGTGTTGAATTCTTTATTTATAATTTTGTAAATTCTCACTGAAAGTCATAAATTATAAAATTTAATTAAATAACGTTGTGTTTCGCTTAAACAGTTTGGAATCAGTCGCCCAAAAGAATTTTTTTCATCTTTTATCACGCTTTGCAAGTATGGTTGAGTTTTATCGATAAAAATTGACTACACTTGCAAACATCATACTAATAAACTACAATAAAACCTATTTTATACGAAATATAATACCATTTTTAATGTTTTAACTTTCGACGGTCGGTATTAGGTAAATATGTTATTTTTTTTACTGGTAGGACGAGTGCGCTTTTTAGTTGTAGAGCACTTAACTTTAAATAATGTTACTAAAATAACATTTTCGAAACTTTTTTGAAAATTATGGAAAATATATTTTAGTAGGTACTAATCTGAATATATACATTTTTGATTTTCAAACTGTAATCTCGGTAGTCGGTAATTAGTGTAAACAGTGTTTTTCGCTAATGCATTGCCATTTTAACAATGAACATTTGCAATATCTAAGACATCATCATCTTATACACATAATACTTCACTAACTATTACAGACAGATATTTCTGAGTGGCAATTAGGCAAGTAAGCGATATCAGGGATTCCCGCATAGTTCGATCGTATTATGTAAATGCCATCACTACGTTAAGTTCCCAGACTTTACTGAAATGATTGTCGAGTTCGTGCGTCAAGATGTCGGGAGATATTGCTCGTCTAGAAGGTAGAACATAAGACCTAGTCATTGTTAAGGATATAAGAGAGGATATATTACGATATATTACGATAAATCTTACTTATTGATATAATGTGCAGAGGAAGCATGTAAAATTTTAAATGCCGAGCTGATTAAGCATAGCCTGCGCCCTGAAATACAATATTATTTTTTGTTGTTGGATATATTTGTACAAAATGTAGTAAGTTAAATAAGATTTGAGTCAGAATTTTTTTTAATCTGTAGAAGGAAAAATTTTCCGAGAGTGAGCTTTAAACATCGTCTGGAATTTCCAGTTCAGTCTATTATTTTCTAACTAACTAACCATCACGCCGTTTCGGTAGGCAGGTGGACGGACCGCCAAACAACTCGGTCTTGGCACACAATCCTTGCCTCATTCATATTCATACATCGTCGCATACGTACTCTTCTATTATTCTGACTCTAGACATGGCCCGACTCAACTATCTGATTCACTTGGTCGTGCCTTGTCTTCCTCGGGCGTCCTTTACTTCTGTTACCATTCACATGTGTATCATATATTCTCCGTACACTCCTTTCTTCTATCATTTGCTCTACATACCCAAACCACGTAAGCGTCCCTTTCTTAATCTTACTCATTACGCTTACATCAGCCTAGCACTCATATATCCTTGATCATACATGGTTTTACCACACATATGCCTCAGGGATCTCATTTCTACAGCATTCAGTCAACTTTCATCCTTTCTCTGCCAGTTCCATGCCTCACTTCCATACATCAGGGTTGGTACCAGCCCTCCAACTGCGTTCAGTCCTCCATTAATGGAGTTATCTGCATTTACCCTCCTTTCAATATCTCTGTCAGCCTTCCCATCTCTCATAAACATACTTCCTAATTACACATTCTCACCCACCTGCTCCAAGTATTCCTCATTCACAACTTCATTGCACACTGATTTCGTACTCTCTATATCAAACACTTTCTCAGCTCTGCACAATTCGCAACGTCATTTCCATCATGGTCAATGGAGCTTTGAAATATTAAAACTATCTCTATCTATCTATCTATCCATATACGAGTACATTGATGCAAATATTACAATCTCTAGTGGTCTTTATAAAATATATTATTAATACTAAATTATTATGAATGTTTTATCTTCTTACCTCGCGTAGGCTGGTTAACATTTTGCTAATTAATTCCATAAAGCAATTTCAACACAATGATTAATTTATTATTTAGTCGCCTATTGAGCTATTACATGCATAAATATAAAAAAATATATTATATGAGCAAATAATTCGTAATCTTTGATTGATAATACCTTTGAAATATTAAAAAAAGAATCGGACCTAAGTGGGAACCTTGAGGCACCCCCCTTGAAAATTTAAATAAAGCTTTAAATAAATGAATAAAAGCATTAAATTCAGGAGATGATAATAGATATGTATACGTTTATTTCTCAAGGTGGTAAATAGGTCTCAAGCCATTTGAGTAGATTTCATTAGATCACATATAAATTTAGTTTGTTTAACAAAATTTTATGAGAAACATCATCGAATACTTTGCTTCGGTCAGTCATGCAATTGTGGTTACATAAAGCTTACATTTTTAATAAAATCAGTATTCTTAGGTAAACGCATAAACGTACATGGACACTTCTTTCATCGGCAATGTCCCCTTACAATCCGCCCTCGTAATCAATTATACGATATTGGATTATAATTAATTGGTGATAGGATAGCCCGCTTATCTTCCGTCCTGTTCCGATCCACTAGGTTCCGCTGTTTTGCTGGTCTGCGGCGGAAGTATCTTTTTGCCGTGCCGCAATTTGCATGTTTACTAAACGGAATCTATTGTTTCCATTTCAAATCGTGGCAAGTCTCAAGCACGCCTCGGGTAATAATTTACGCTTGATTTTTTGTACAACAAAGTTGCTCGTTCTTTTCAGCATTCAATTTGAATGTGTGTGTGTGTGTTTTTTTGTACTTACTTTTGTACGGGACGTGTTTACCTGTACAAGAAAATAATAAGCAACGGCACACATCAGTTCTCAGCCTGGGTAATGATCTAAGTAAAACCCGTGAGATGTTCTATCCAAACCATCACAAAAAAAGACGATTTAAATAAAAATTCACATTTTGACTATAATATATATTGTGCTAGTATACAGAACGTAAAAAGGGGGGCAGCTTTCTATTTACTTCCTATTTCCTACAGCCAACCCAATTCTCAAGAAATAGTTTTATGTATTTTAATACAACTGGGTTTAAATGCACAGATAGAAACTGAGACAATCGGAATTCTTTCAGCTATAATTTCAGATTGTAGCACATTGTGCAACATCGCGCCATACGATACAGCAAATGGCGTAAGCGACTGTTGCAGCAGTGGCCAGTTCAATTGATAGGCCAGCCTTTAGATGATCAGCATCATCGGCTAATTCAGTGGGTAGCCAACAGGAATTAGCCAGCCTCTATGTTGTCAGCATCCGTGGTTAATTCGGTCGGTAGCTAGGAAGAATTGGCCAGCCTCTAGGTTATTAGCATCAATAAAATTGGCCAGCCTCTAGGTTGTCAGCATCAGTGCTGGTTCAGTCGGTAGCCAGGAGTAATTCAGCGGCGGCATGGTCATTTGATTATAAGGGCTGGCACACGGAGACGCCCCATTATTGCAATGATGACAGATGCGTATGGATCAGCTGATAGAATGCCGGCAGTAAACAGCTCGTTGCACATAAATATAATCTTTAAAATAATTGTGCCGTGATGGAGGAACAGAAGCGAATAAAGATTTCAGTTGACACTCAGAAATTGTAAGAACAGATCGCGTTGTTACCGGCGTTATCGCTACTCCCAGTTTTAAAATTTGAATGATTTAGTATTTTTTTTAATGAGCTATTTATAATATCTCCTACAAGCGTTTGTATGACGTCAGCTTGCAAAAACGGTTCCATGCTAACTCAACACAGTAACTATTCAACACACCTTTAAAAGTGATGTAAAGTCATTCAACCTTACCTAACCTAACCTAACCTACTTAACCCAGTTAATTAAGTTTTTGTTTCATCACTTTTCATGACTTTATGTATATAACTTTTTAAACATGTTATGAATTATCATTTTAATGATTTATCCGGTCACCTGCAAAACATATTTACGTTTTCAAAATGCAGGTAATGTGGTGCGAATAATATTTCTTCCAGCAACAGCTTTTGGCTTTGTCATTATTTTAATTTCGTTTTAGAAAATAGGGTGATCGAACTGTCTCATGTTCGATCCAGTCTTTTTGCCGCCTGGTAACAGATTTATGCATTTTTCAACTGGTAAATATTATTTGAGTTGGTCAATTTTTTGTTAAAAATTTATAATTTTTTCGCAATCAGCCTCGAAATATCTACATTTGTAAATTATTGTAATGTTTTTGTATATTCAATAAAAAAAAATTATGATTTGGAAAAAGGGGTCATCAAACTTGCAGGTGTGCAACTTTAGCCGCAATTGATATTAAATGCAATAAAATCATTTTTCAAGTTCGATACAACTTTAATATTTCAACAGCAAAATAATGCTGCTTCAGAAAACCGTTCGGTTATGGACATATTTTTTTGGAAAAAAAATGAAAATCTTCGTTTACCTGCAATAAATATGATGAGTGAGTTTCTTACTCTAATCAATACACTAAATATTTATCTTACTTCATTATACATACTTTTTATTTATTAATTTGCTGTAAACGACTATCAATGCATATAATTTTATTCTAATTTGAGGTTTGTTTTTAGGCAGGAAGGAGTAGGGAGTGGAATAATATGAAGTTGAGGAAGGTGCCTATCTATTCAGATCTTCTCACTGATACAATTTAAGCCATTTGAAGCAAAGTTTTTTTTATCTGAATTGTGTGTTTTCACTATGGCGATACTGAGAGTAAACTAAAGGTTCTTAGTATTCTCCCCTTTTCTCCTTTTTATTATTTCCTTTTTAGATCTGTTTCAGCACGTACTTTTTGTTTCATCCACAAGTATTTATACCATATCATTAATTCTCTCCTTAATTTCCTAACAAACTTAAAATATAAGTCATTTTTGATGCAAACATATTGGCGTAACTTAGCAACACTAAGTAAATATAATAATTTTTTTCTGAAATTTTGTATTTGTTTTTTTTTTCACAAAAATGTTTTGCTATAATAAACAAAAAGTGTTTACTGTAGTTATTATTAGTTAAAGACCAATGTCAAAATCTTCCTAAAATATGTGTTTGCTGTAGTTATCATTAGGTAAAAACCAATGTCCAAGTAATAGTGCGAACTTTACCTATTTTAAATTTCGGCGGGATAAAATTTAACCTGAAATGTTACCATAAACCTGAAAAATGCATTTTAATCTTAGGATTCCCCCAGAAGTAATATAAAATGATCTACGGCTTACACTTGGTGTTTCAGCACCTAACTTTCGGGAAGAATCTTTACTTTACATTATTTAATGCCCACCAAACTGTGTGAGGCCGAAATCAGAGGAATAAATTTAAACTTTGTGAATTTTTTCAGTCGTTGCAGATGCCAAATGCACATTTTTCCTTTACTGGGTGCGTATATAACGACTTTTCTGCAATTAATTAAATTTATAAAAATAAAAAATCATCAGTTTCTATAAATAATAATACTTTTTGAAAATTAAACTATTTTAGTTGAACTCTTTTTGAATGATAAAAAACACTTAGATACATCCTGCCAATTTCCTACTAACTTCATGGAACCTATCAGCTAATTGATATTTCACCTTAAAGATTTTTTTTAACGGTGACATGTTTGAACTATTATGGCTCACATACACTTGCGAGCCAAACCACAAATCACGGAAAAGGAAAGAACCAACCAAGTGTATACGTATAAGTCTATACATTACGTAACTCAAGTTACATACTTTATTTAAAAAAAAAATAGATTACTGTCGTAAACTTGAAGTGTAGTTGTCAAATAATTTGAAATGTTTATGTATTTCTTATTATTTTCTTATCTACCATTGAATGACTATGAGATATTTAACGTTTCAGAAGTTTGTGGAAGTTTGTCCATCTTCACTAAGAATTGGAATTTTAATAAAAACTGCTTTAGAACAAGCGATTCAGATAGAATTATTTTTAAATGTGATATTATGTTGTCTGCTTTTCACCATTGATTCATTCCATTCTATTATTCTATCACTTTGCTATTTCCAACGTAACCCATGCATGGTACCTACATAAAAAGTTCACGGAACATCTATGTATCAGGAGCGGTTCCACATACATGTTTTGGATGCGGCGCATCCCTTGTACAGCAGAATAAAAAAATATGTGTAGTTAATTATTATTTGGAATTATTTTTATAGCCATTAAATTCCCGTCCTCAGAGACTTAGAATACACAATGAAACGACCACGACGCACGCACATAGCAAGTCGAAATTCTCAATGCTAGAATACACAAACGCCAGCAACAGTGTATGTTTAGTTCGCATACACAAAGAACGAAATTATTAGAATTTCGTGGGTGTACGGAGAAAAATGCGTACGTATGATTTAATAAAATCATGTTAAAAACGAAATGGTACGCCATTTACTAACAAACTATACAAATAACTATACTGCGTGAACACGTGTTCGTGTCCCAATAAATATAAAGAAAAAATGCGAAAGTGTCAGAATTTTTATTGACACTTGTTCGGACATCCCCATATCATATTTGAGTTTTACCGACAGTTTGTTAGGATACCTGCCAATTCATTCGATTTGCATCTGCAATCTGGTTTTTTACCGAGATACCTATGACTCAGTACAACATATATGAGGAATACGTAAAATTTGACTAGATTAATAATAAATTAGCAATATTTTATATCAGTGAATTTTCTCCGTGTGTGGATTCAGTCACATCTGCCTTTATGTAAAATACGCAGTCGACAATTGCAAAAACTACGTTTATGGGTATAATGTATACGGTTATAATGTGTATGGGTATAATGCACAAAATAGCATACCCTGATGGATTGTTGCTGACAATTACCTACTATCAGCTTAGCTTGAATTATTGAATTCAAATTATTTAAACATTGTATTATTGCATAATATATTTTGAATACCTATATAAATTTAGAGTTTTAATTTTTAACATTACATATCATAAAGCATTTGTGGAGCTATTTTGATATACTATTTTGTCAGTACTTGTTCGCTAGTCTACAGGGTGTATGGGGGTGAAGTTCACTAACTTCAGGAGGTAGTACAAGATACAAGTATAATAAGATGGTAGGAGTAAAAAAAAACAAATAACTTTTTCCGAAATTCCAACTTTTTTCTTCAATATAAAAAGACAAACCTACTAAAAATCCTTAGTGTGAGGTACAAACTTATTCGATAAATTTGCTGTGAGCTTACAGTGGCAACGTCGCATATTTGTGATGAGCCCGCATCCATAAAAACCGCTTGTAAACAATGAAATAATTCCGAGATTTTGACATTTTTACAATAAGCTGAAAATCATTGTAAAAAGTGAACATAAATCAAAAAGAGAACTGTACTAAAATAACAAAATAAAGTAATATTTTTAACAGTAAAATTATTTTAAACTTTTAATCACTTGACTGTGTAATGTTTTTGCTTTTGCTGTTTGCTTTTGTTAATTTTCACAAATTTTCAAAATGTCCATCTTCGGGTTTTTAGGCTAACATATAACCGTAAAGGAATACTATTACCAATTGGTACGTTGTGGCGTATCTCATCTGCGGCTTCGTGAATACGTAACCAAAATTCTTCGACGGTATTAACTTCTTTTAACCCCCAAAGAAAAAATCTAACGGCATCAAATCTGGAGACCGCGCCGGCCATGGAGAAGGACTTCCTCATCCAATCAAACGATCAAGGAATTCGTCTAGGTATCGACAAACGGCAAGTCCGAAATGCGGTGGAGTTCCATACTGTTGATACCACATTTCACGTCTTCTACGTAAACAACTTTTCTAAAAGTACGGGAAGGTGGTGCATCAATAAATGTAGGTAATGTCTTGAATTAAGTCTAGATGGCATCACATATGGTCCTATTATTTGATTGTTAATGATTCCCATCCAAACATTCACAGAGAACTGAACCTGATGGTGCATCTGCCTTATCAAGTGTGGGTTATCTTCTGCCAATTCATGCAAGTTATGCAGGTTTATCACACTAGGTCTGTTGAACTGGGCCTCGTCCGTCTAAAGAATGCTCCTAATGATCTCGGACCACTGATTATATGCACTACTTGATACAGGGTCACGTTCAAGAAGGCACTGCAGACATTGATAACGAGTACAGGTTGTGCTTCTTGAAGAGATCCCAGATAGAACACCATTCATTGCAGCAATCCTACGAAGTGACAATGTAGGGTCATTCACAAGTGTAGCAAAGTTGAAGTTTTCGTCCAACAGTGGTTAATTAACAGTAAAGTTGTTTCGAGGTTTTCGGCTTATGCCTTGTTCGCGAATAAGTGCATGCGTTTGAACAAAAACACGAGTGTTAGGCAAATTTCAATTTGGAAAACAACGTGCATTTTACCGGCGGGCGGCGTTTGCTTTTTTATCATGAAGCCCGTACACATAACAAATGTCTGCACTTTCTTCGTTGGTAAATTTTGGCATTGTCGCACTAATTAAATAACAAAATTACACTAAAAAATCACAATTTTAACAGATGGGAAGTCTAAAACAAAATTAACACAATCTTAAAAATAAAGTCAGTCTGGAGAAAACACGAAATGAATAAACATGTTTTTTTAAGTAATTCATAATAAATACACACTAAAAACTAAATTAACAAATGTTGCTTATAACAATCAAGTTCTTAAAGTCAAACAACACTGCTAGGTACTTTTTTTTAAATTTCAATGTAAATTAAAAATAATAATATTATTATTAAGTTCTGCAAGTATTTTTTTGTTATTGTTACAGCTGTTTTGGCTTCCAAGGCCATTTTCAAACTGTGGTTTTAACCACATTTAGGCGACTTATTTATATCAGTATATTTTATCCCCTCCCAATTTAAATTTAATGATGTCTTAAATGATTTATTACTTGTTAAACCGATTTACTGATAAAATAATTGTGACAATAGATTTCATATTCTGGGATATTTTGAAGTCTGTTTTCCCCACATTAATGTTATCTTAATTGTTTAATAATGATTTAGCTGCTATTATTTTATTTAAATGTGATATATTGTTAAAGTTTTGTGAACATACTTAGAAGAGGGGAATAAATCATTAATTAAATAATGTTATATTATATTATTATATTTGTTCTTTTATTGATTTTAAATTGTTCAAGTAAATTTAATCTAAGGCCCTTTCCTTCTATATCTAAGGGTTTAAGTTCATTGTTGTCGAAACGGGACGTGATTATTCACTAAGAGATGTTCTGCGAATTTTAAAATTGTTTTATTATTATAACATTTTATATGTTCTTTGAATTGAAAAAGTTGGAATTTCTAAAAAAGTTATTTTTCCTTTTTACTTTTTCTGTCATGTAGAATCACCTCCCGAAGTAAGTGCACTTTACCTTCGGACACCCTGTATAGATTAGCATTATTTGATTGTTGGTATTTAGCTAGGTATACCTGTGCATATTGTCCAGCATCCCTTTTACAAACAATTCCGACCGCCACTGCCATGTAGGTATTATAATAATCATGTACAAAGTATTAATTAATAGGTCTTGCCGTATTCAACTATTTAAATAGTCGTCAACTGGAATTGCATTCCTCTCAAATAGACTTACAATTAAAATGTTCAAAGGAATAGATAGTTAAAGGGTAGATAATTATACAGCTGTTTGTACAAATGAATTCTGGATGATCACATTTAATTAATTTCCTGTCCTGGAATAAGCACTGTAACTTAATACTTATGTGCATATTTGACATTAATAAAAATATGATTTATTATACTATTAAGAACGGTATCGGGTATCGCATTACTAAGCCAAATGTGAACGTTTTTGTAACGTTGCTTGTTTTGATGAGTACGGGGTGGTTGAGGGAAAAGTAAATTATCTTCAAGAGGTGATTCTATATGATGGTAGAAGTAACAATTTGTTTTGAAATTCCGTTGCTTGTTTTTTTATACATATCATTTATCCATGGAAGAACATTTATTTGTTCTTACAAATAATTAAACTTTTTTAGCACCTTAAATTGATTTATCTTTTTTACTGTACAATCATTTAGAATCATTTCCTGGAGTTTGTGCACTTTAACCTGTACACCTTGTGTTTCACTCTGGGTTATCGCTAATTTAATGCAAGAAATCACTCAAAATAAAGATTTTAATAATTTGCTTTCATCTGAAAGGTCCAGTGAGAAGCAGCGAATCTTATGAGTTCTGTACGGAAATCAAACCCTGAATGCCAAGTTATTGTAAGAATAAAACGAGTATCAAACGGTGATTAGCACTTGCATAGTTACAAATCTACAATAATTCTTCATCAAAAACTTTACTAACTTTTTCCATTAGCTTTACGTATTTTATGCATTTAATATTTCTTTCCCTTACAACAACAATGATCCACCCGACTCAACGATTTTATGTGATATCGAACTCTAAAAAAGTACCATCTAGAGCTCATTATAGCATTTCGTTGCTGAGTCAGATAGAATGTTGCAATTCCAAGAAAATAATTTAAAATTTTACCAACGACAAAGAGGAAAATCTTAAATTGGTAAAAATTGAATAAACCCAACGTAATGTGTATCTTTTACCATTAGTTTATTGTTCTCCAACATTTATCAAAAATTTTCCACCTTTATTTAACATTGTCACAATAATTTTAATTGGCTGGTACTTACATAACTACGAATTATATATATAATTGCGAGTTTCTGAGGCTGGTCAACCTAAGAGTACCTACTTGACACACTAGGCCACACTAGGACCTATTTCAATATCACAATTCACAAACAAATTATGTAACAAACCTGCCAATTCCTGCCCTAAATAGTTTATCGAATGAATATACTAATAATATTGATATTTAATACGCAAAACAAATGGTTTTTTGACCAAATGATGACTGTATCGAACATCATATCATACAAATAGACACTGAATCAATAACTTGAAGTAAATACCTGCAAGTTTGATAACCCCCTTTTTCCAAATTATAATATTTACCAGTTGAAAAATTCATCAATCTGGTACCAAGCGTCAAAAAAGACTAAAACAGTTCGATAATCCTATTTTCTAAAACGAAATTGAAATATTGACAAAACCAGTCGCCGGCTGAAATATTATTCGCACCTAAAAATACCTGCGTCTGGAACGGTAAACAAGTTGCGGTGATGATATTAACGTCACAAAAAGGATTGTTAGAGAAATTCTAAATAGCAAAAAACAACACAATATGGGGCATTCAAGTTTCAAAAATTACCAAGAGTGGACGGAACACCTCCAGTTAAAACGCCATCTGTTAATTTTAATTTAAAATGATAAATTCCTGTGTGTCAACTGAAATCTGTAGTCGCTTCTGTTCCTCCATCACGGCACAAACATTTTAAAGATTATAACTATGTGCAACGAGCTGTATACGGTCGGCACTCTATCTGCTGAGCCAGACGCTTCTGTCATCATTACAATAGTGGGGCGTCTCCGTATGCCGGCCCTTATAATCAAATGACCATGCTGCCGCTGATCACCTAGAGGCTGGCCAATCCCTGCTGTATTGATGCTGACAACCTAGAGGCTGATGAATACCTGCTGGCTACCTACTGAACTGCCCACTGCCGCTGATCACCTAGAGGCTGGCCAATCCCTGCTGCATTGATGCTGACAACCTAGAGGCTGCTGAATACCCGATGGCTACCGACTGAACTGCCCACTGCCGCTGATCACCTAGAGGCTGGCCAATCCCGGCTGCATTGATGCCGACAACCTAGAGGCTGCTGAATACCTGATGGCTACCGACTGAACTGCCCACTGCCGCTGATAACCTAGAGGCTGGCCAATCCCTGCTGCATTGATGTTGACAACCTAGAGGCTGATGAATTCCTTCTGGCTACCAACTGAATTAGCCATTGATGCTGAAAACCTAGAGGCTGGCCAATTCTTCCTGGCTACCGACTGAATTAGCCATTGATGCTGACAACCTAGAGGCCGGCCAATTCTTCCTGGCTACCAACTGAATTAGCGATTGATGCCGAAAACCTAGAGGCTGGCCAATTTTTCCTGGCTACCAACTGAACCAGCACTGATGCTGACAACCTAGAGGCTGGCAAATTCTTTCTGGCTACCGACTGAATTAGCCATTGGTGCTGACAACCTAGAGGCTGGCCGATTCCTGCTGGCTACCAATTGAACAGGCCACTGCTGCAGCAGTCGCCTACGTCATTTGCTGTATCGTATGGCGCGATGATGCACAATGTGCTCCAATCTGAAATTATTTCTGAAAGAATTCCGACTGTCTCAGTTTTCTATCTGTGTATTAAGACCCAGTTGTATTGAAATATATATAACTATTTCTTGTGAATTGGGTTGGCTGCAAAAAATAGGAAGTACCTATAAGCTACACCTCGTTGTACGTTCTGTATACCAGTACAATACTTGTAATTAAAATTTAAATTTTGAAATTTCGAATCATCTTTCTTTTATTATGGTTTGGATAGAACACATCACGGTGTTTTACTTAAATTATTACCCAGGTTGAGGGCTGATGTGTGCCGGTGCTCATTATTTACACTCTTTTCTTGTGCAGGCAAACACGTCCCGTACAATGAAAATTGTCTTGTTTTTAAAGGATTTTATTGCATAATAGCTGTACCCCACCACGCGTTACTGTGGCTTAGTCTGTCTATGCAGATAGAGAAAAAATACAGTGTGTGGCAAGCCTACGCATGACTGAAGTGAAACTTTTAGTATTCTTCTCTCTCTCTTTTCATTTCATTCTCTCTTTTTTCTGTCTATTGACATATTTATAAGTAGCATGTGATAAAAAAAATTTAAAAGTTATAAAAATATGGGATTCGTACCCGGGTCCTGCATAACGAGTGTCGAACGCTCTGCCTCTAGACCGCGGTTATTACGTATTCGACCAAAATATCATATAGTCAAAATATCTAAAAGTCGCAGCACGAGAGCATTTTATCACTTTAAAAAAAAATATTATTAAAAAAATCACAAAAAAAAAAAAAATAGTTAAAGCGGGGATCGAACCTCGGTTCTTCACGACGACAATCGGGCGCTTTGCCTCTAGACCGCGAAGCTGAGTTTGGAGAGCGACCGAAAGTAGGTATATAATATTGGCTAGGCTCCTATAGCGAAATGATCACGGTTTTTGATGACGGTCATGAGTTGGTTTTACTCCGGTCCTCGAAATTGCATAACGCGCGTAAAGAAGTTTCACTTCAAAAATAGCGCTTATTGCTTTTACGTCCAACAGATGGCGACAAAATGTTTTATCTATAATTCAGGTATATCAAAACACACGCGTATTTGAATGAAAAGTTATGTCAAAATTTAAAAAAAAACGATGAACGATTTAAGATTTTGAACCAACGGACATTTACATTTTTATTTATATGAAGATAGATTTTTTGTCCGAGGTACGAGAATCTTTTTGATGTGTCTCTGTGTTCAGTAGGTATTCAGTTTTTTCATAATAACTTTACAGATAATTTCTGATAAAATGTGAAAACTTCATCATGCTGAAAGCTGCCAATCCAAGCATCAACATAATCGTATTTCTGGCGCCACGCGGCTACTATCTGTAGTACTACGCAGAAGCAAACAATGAGATAACGACGCCGGTCTCGCCATAATGGAAATTTTTGAAAGTAGGGATATCCCGTCCAGCTAACGGGATACCCAACAAGGGAAAAATCCCTATTACCCCGAGTAGTTGATTCCAAACTACATCTTTGACTTGCAAATGAGCAGATTTTTCGCTCCGAATTAGCGGAATTCTCACTGTCTCCGCGCAGTTTTATGCCCGTTAATAACGCCAAGCCACTCCCCTAGATTTATGAAGGGAGTGATTGGACGAAGCGAAGAAAAACACGATGAAGCGAATTAAAATGCGTAAAGAGAAAATTATAAATCTCGTGAAGTTCGAATTCGCGGTGGGGAGATTAATGGGTATTCTTATAACTTGCCAGCGGAAAATAATGATCTTCCGAAATGATATATTCCCTCGGGAATGAAACAATAAGTAACGTGAAAAAATAATTTAGGAAGAAATAACTTTTTTAAACAGTAATTTAAAATCGCTTCGGCTTGCTTTTTGGAAATAAACTGACCTTTTAATATTTCGGACGTTTTTATGGAAAAGCATTAACAAAAATTTTGGCACGGCGAAAAATTTCGACAAACTAGTTAGTAAGCTTTAAATTAAAGATTGAAGAAAAAAATCTTTTTTATTTTCCTGCCCTTTTCCTAAATTGATCGGTGACACTTTGTTTCTACATTTCTCTTGCTATGCCTTAGTGAACTCATTTGTCCTTTTGAGACATTTTTCTCTCCTCTGACAGCCCCTGAATAGGTTTTCCTCAGTTTAGCCTTCATATTTTGAGAGTCCTTAATCAGAAACGAAATTGAATTTAATCCTTGATTAGACGGCTTTTTAACATAACTCTTTCATTTGATAAATTAAAACGAAAATTTTCTCTGAAATCATAATATGTGTAAGCGGTTCCGTAAATTATCACATACCTACCTTTTTAAATTTTCAATTTTAAGGAATTATACAATCATTTTTTTTTCAGAATTCTTTTTTCAAACTTACTTCCAATTAGACAGCTATTAAAAGGAACCACTATAATGCGAACTCCTGTGGGATAAAAAGGAAGTATCCAACACGGCTACCATCTTGGACCAGAACCGGAATGTAATAACAAAAAAATGATAGGTGAAATGCCTATCAAAGTTGTCGATTTAAAACAGGACTTGTATAATTTTGACTCCAGAAGGTGAAAACTGTATTCTGAATACAATTGTAGATGATACTTTTACCGTAGAAAAGATCATATTATTCTAGTTGGTTGGTTGCATGATCTCAACGTCAATACTCCTTCTCGAGCAATTGTGACCAAACTAAGACGGCGTTAGTTAGTCAGGAATAATGGGAACACAGACATGTAGAATGTAGATATTTCCCCATTTAAGAAGCAATTTAATGCCACAAAACCTGTCGCTGTCGACTGAACAAACCGATTAATTAAACATGCAAATTAACTTCATGATTAGTGAAAAAGTTTAACTTCTCCCCTACCGTTAAATAGTGGATTATAATTATTAGAAGTAAGAGAGATTCTTTGATCTCTAAGATCCTAAGACTAACCAGGGTTTTAATTAACTGCCTTAACCAATCACATTTTAAATATTTTAACATCAGTTTGAAGAGCAAAAATAATCTTTTAATCGAAGAAAAATATCACTGTATCCTTAAATTTATTCCTTAAAGAAATAATCCCTAAAGAATAATTTTGGCTGTTGCAGTTTTCATCATTTATTTAAAATTTACAATTAAATGAAAAGGGAAAGGTGTAAGTATTTTGTTTATTTACAGACTAATATAATAATAACTCTTTTTAAACGCTCCCAGACTTTAGTTTAAATAAGATATTTGTATGTTCTCTTGATATCTATTTTAAGAATCATCAAGCAAAGGATCATCATTTAGTTCTACCGTATTATATTCGAATGGTCACAGGAAATAATTTTATATTATGATTTAGCTTGCTTTTTATTTTATGTATTTATTACATTACATTAGATACATGTAAATAGAAAGAATGACAAGAAAATAATATTGCAATAACTGTATAAGTTTATTACAAATAAGTACAAGGGTTATTATGAATTGTAGGTCGATATTAGTTCCTAGCTACACAGATTGCCCGTTCTAAGGAACCAAATGCTGTTAAAATTGCTAAAAATGTATTCTGTAGAATTTTTTCGAAAAAAAGTCGTTTTTTTATTTTTTTTAAATCAGAAACATTAGTTTATCATAAAAACATAAAAATAATAAGATTTGACAAGTCAAAACATTTCACCAACAAATGAGATATAATATATCTCGACGCCACCTAGTGAGAAATTTATCACTAACAAAGCCTTTCCTACAAAAATAAATTTGGTTGTTTACGGGTGAAAAAAATATAATAAGCAGTAATTGTTGATTGAAGTACTAGTACATATTGAATTATTTGGCGGGTTGGAAAAAAGCCGACGTACCTCGATGGTCCAGAGCGTCTGACCGGACATCAGAAGGCGTGGGTTCAATTCCCGTCGGCGGCATTTATTTTTACTCGGAAGATACTCGTAGGTACTTTCAATTTGTGTTGATATTACAGGCGACTAATTATTGCTTATAAAATAACATATTTAAAGTTGATATTTTTTTTTAAATACTGTCATCAACAAATTCTAAATCCACTTGGGCAAATGGCCTTGTTTTTTATCATCCTGTAAAATATGAGTTGTTAAATTTACAAAATGTTGAACGAATTAAAAAAAAAAATTATACGTGGAAATAAACCAATATAGGGGTATAAATTAATAAGCACCTCCCTTTTCAAAAAAGCTTTGAGCAATATCAATCGGATGCAGTCAGTCGGAAGGGAGACGGGGTGGAGTTTTGACCAATTAAAAAATGAACATCATCAAAGCCTCGTCGAGAACAATGAAACATTTCTAATTTGTCTTTTCATTTAACAATTTTCCTTTGAGACTCGCGTTTGAAATCAATTTACGGCATATACTAGATAAATGGAATATTTCAATATGAAAGTACGATTGGTTATTTGGATATTTTATTATTTACTATTTTTTATAAGAATGCCTACAAGTTAACTTTTTAAATAGCTGTACACAAATGTTTTGAATTAATTTGAAAAATATGCAGAGAATAGAAAATCGAGTGATATTGCATAGGGTAAAAAAAATATGAAAGAGCCATGAAAAAAACTCATAACAATTTGTCACCTCAGTTGGACAAGTATCTAAATATTATAAATGCCTTTTTTTTCAAAAATGACCTTTCAATGCAAAACCCTTTCTTGCTCATTTCGGTAAACAAAATAACTTTCAGCGACATCTATATTATATTTCCCTAGATACTTATGTGATGAGTTCTAACATCAAGTTTATTCTAATCAAGACTTATTTTAATAGATTCCAACACCACTTTGAACGTTTTCCAATTGCCATGTTGTTTGCATCTGACAGTTGATCGTTTTTAAGAGGCGCTGTGTTCATCACTTTAGTTGATAGTGTTCTAGCTTCGCCTTACCATGCTCTGCGGTGTCAAAGTTTGCAAAGGTTTTTAATAATCTATTTAACATTTTCTGATTTTGAGGTTCAATCTTGTGGAAATTATTTTATATCAACATATTTTGAAGGAAAATATTTAATTAGAAATATAATCGGTTAATAGATGAATTGCTTAAAAATAAAACTTTATAACGTTGTATTGCAGGCTTTCCAAGGGGTAGACATGTATGTAAGGAACGGAACACTACTTTTTTCCTAGTAAACACTCCGCAGTTCAATCACATCAAGTAATATGTCCTCTTTTTTTATTCCTGGAAAGTCCCCGATTCCTTGTACCAGCTACTTTTACTTGAAAGTGTAATTTTACCCCAACTCACCGCATCTCTGTCTTGGCATGTAATACTGGCTTCAACATCAATGCATAATATCGTCCCTAAAAAAAATTTCTCTACGAACGGGTTATTTCGGAGAATTTGAACAGTTAATTTTCAAGTTCTGTGAAATTTTTTTTCAAGTTCTGTTATTATTTTAGTTCTGTCAAGCAACTAGCCTATAATGATATAGTAAAAGAACTCCAATCTTACCATAAATAAACCACTCACATAACAAAACATAATTTGAATAGGACCTTCACAGAACCCTAAAATGAACGTTGAAATTTGATGAATTGTTCAAATTTCAACGTTCATTTCCGGGTTCTTCAACGTCATATCATCATAGGCTAGTTGCTTGACAGAACAGAAATAATAACAGAATTTGAAAAAATCTTTAAATTAACTTTGAAATTTGAAGAATTCTTCAAATTCTCCGAAACAACCCGTCCTTAGTAAGTATTGATATGAACCAACTCTGACATTTGATTAATTTGAAAACGGTAAACCATCATCGACTTCTACAGCAACTACTTTCGTAACCTAATTTAAAATCTATCTATTCCTTGGAACTCGCATTCTTTCTATGTTTCTGCATTTGTGATTTACTTAGATTAAAAGCACTTGTATCCCGTGTTCATTTTTTCTACTTTTGTCCACGGGCTGCAAACAAAATAATAACTGGCTTATAATAAGACATTAAATGTTTTGTTTGCGTTGTTCTCCGGTCACTTTAGTGGCGCGACGGTCTGACGTGGCTAATAATGCAAGAAATCAAATTAGTTTCTTTTGGGGGCAAAGTTGCGAGGTGCAATGCCAAAGTTGCGGGACGGGTTCGTGTGTGAAATTTCATTAAACATCATCTGACATGGGAGTGACGCTAACTGAGGTTACGAAAATGAATTATGTTTATAGAAACCGGGAGCAAGCCGTGAAGTTTATCTTGGAGGAACTAACTTCCAGACCCGAGGAGTTGGCCATAAGTCAGACAGGCTGCTGTCTTACTATTTTCCGTGATGAAATACTGTAGGTACTTCAAAATTGTGTCAAATCATGCCGGTTTTCAAATTAGCTAAATTAGTTTGGTAATTATGTGTACAAGCTGCTCATATGTACAACATTGAAGGTTTCCGTGATGGCTCAGTGGTGAGATCAGTATTAATTATCGTTCAATTCCTCGTTGGAATTAATTCTGGTAATTTCTAACTCTTTTTGGACCCCGAGAGAGAGACTCGTAAGTTTATGCCTCAACCCATAAGCCAGGTAGAAAATCGAGTGGCTAATGTAAGAAGTCTCCATCTCATGTCTAAACCCCGCGGAGAGACAGACTGGGTGCTTAGTGTCCAATATATTTTCTGGGCCTTATTTTGAAGAAGTAGATAGCCATTTTAGCCATACGTTGCTCAAGTAGGGTCTGAAATTCTCTCAAATACTACAGATTTTCAAACACATGTGTACGATTGCCCGCTTCACTTATTCCGCAATGACACCTGTGAGGGTTAAATGACGATGCCTAGGGCTTCTGACCAACTCAGGTGAAAATTGCAGAATCACCTATGGAACGTTACCCCACCATACAAAGTAAAAGAAGTTTTATGGAAATGAAATAAAATTTGCACGAAATTTTGTATCTCAACAAAAACGGTAGATACTTTCAGCATCGCCCTGGTATAAGACCACCCTTAAGAACTGAAATGTTACTTGAAATGACTTTAACCGTGTTTGGCGAGCATATCTGAATAGCCAAATACTTTCTCACCTTCCTCTTTCCCAACTCCTTCCCCTCCCTACTACCTTCAGTTACTCAGCATATCCTAATAGGTGATTCGTTAGTCTTACTGGCTTCAGACGGTTGGTAGTAGTTGGGGCTCTTGAGTGGCATTCACAAGCAGTAAAGTTCTCTGCGACAATCAGAACGGATAAAAACACGCTGGGAGAAATAAGTCAAGGTATCACACGACAACGTCCCAATCATCCAGTAACAAAATTTTATCGAAGTGCTGCAATAGTACGGGCGACAAAACATTTGGTCCGAATGCAATTTTGAGTATCTCTTTTTTAATGTATGATTATTGAGTAATGTGTCTAAATTACCCAAGGATAAGGATGTTGAATTGAAGAGTGGACAGATAATAATAATCACATAAATAATGAAAAGCAATATCTTAATGAGTGATTTTTGTCCAGAATTTTCAAAATTGTGCTGCATCGTCACATGTTATAGTATCTAAGGCCACTTTACTGTTGATGTATTCCTGCAAGTATAATAATTAACATGATACAAGGAACATCAGCAGTGAAGAACTTTTGTTATACCTGGGAACTAGCTGCCCAGAGTTGAAGTTATGGATCACTTCATACTCGCATCTATATTACACATTATAATGTGTCGTGGTATGCTAAAATATGTGCATCTTTAGAAGTTTACCTTTAAACTAATCGGTGATTACAAATATTTGATTTTAAATAATCAAAACCTTTACCGAAATGGATGAAGAAAACTAAAACTTCCGGATTAAACTAAACCAAATGGTCACACTGGAGTTTATAAATGCCACTATTTTGTAATTTGAAAATAGTGGCATTTATAAACTCCAGTGTGACGAATGCAACGCTGTTTATGTTGGACAAACGGGCCGGTCCTTTAACACTAGGTTCAAAGAACATATAAGATCTTTTAAAAATAATAATAAAACAAATGGAATAAACGAAAAATTGTTCGCGATAAAAACTGCTGTAATGTTATGACTGATAATTTTTTTTATATAGTTACTATCAAAAATAATGAATGCTTACAAAACACCGTTTTTTGGAAGATATATTTTTGGGACAGGAGTTCCAACTGCTCTTGTCTGGAGCCATTGAGACTACGACATCCCGAATTGGTGAACATGTTGTGAAGCTGAAGGATTGGGAAGGGTAAGTAGATGGAATGAAGAAGGTGACAAAGTACCTAACTACTCAGAACTGGTTAATAAACAAATCCATTTAATTTCTAACGGTGGTCGTACACCACGGCGATAGTTTTTTTCACTCTGGAACGTGCCGCAAATATTATATTGTTTTTAATTTAGATGAATAAATAGAAAAATATTTTTTTAAATCAAATAAAATTTAGTTGGGCACGCCTGGAATTGAGCCAGCGACCTCCGGATTGGTAATCGAGAGCTTTACCATCGATCACAGAGGTAGTATTACTAATACGAAATGTTTAAAAAATGGTTTCTTAGCAACTTTCATACTTTTTTTAACCTCGAATTAACTCCTTAAATAACCTGAAGAAAAAAAATCAAATGTCATCTTTGGGGATGTTATGTGGAGGGTATTTTTAAGGAAACGAAGAAGAGGAAGTTCAGCCAAGAAAAAAGTTGTCAGGAAGGGTAGGAAGCTGGGAGTGAGTGTGTCCAGGAGTGACGGACGTATAAGTCCATCCGTCCCATTGCGATGTAAGGTCGAAAGAGTCAGCTGGAGAACGGGTTTCCCTCAACTGATCACTCCCAATCTCTATGCAGTTAGTTAAAAAATTAATAGCGCTTCGGAAAATTCATGTTTACCAAAAACAACCCTATGTAATTTATGGAATTAACATTTTCATGATTATGAAACATTAATTAACCAACCCTGTTTTACTCTATCCATTTGTCTTTAGTGCAATATTGTTTGAGCAGTGTGGGTGTCAACATAGACAAATTGTGACATCCGTTACCTCTTCAGCTAAATTGAACTTTGCTCTTATCAGCACTTACCGCTTCAAAAGGAAGATAATATAATATTACACCTTTTCTGTGTACTTGTGTGTTTGTAACATCAACAAGTTTCACTTCCTAAGGTCGGAATACAATAATGATTTATTAACTACGTAACTTCCAGTTTGAAACTTGTATTTATGGAAAGAGAGTGTTTCTTGTTTATCTTGTGCCTAATTAATAGACAACTTTTGTAAAGTCAGCAATTTTGAATGGTGCCCAACTGTTGTAACTTTTTTTTTTTGTTTTGTTTTAATTTTTAAATCATGTCGCTAAATTCGATTCATAAATATTTTGAAACTTTTCTCTTAGGCAGCCTGCAGACGAAAGGCTTCTGTTGTGGCAACTATTTTGTCACAGTTTCGTCTTCAAATTTAGTGCGCATACGAGAGTCTTTAGATGCGTCAACTATTTCTTTAAACTTGATATAAATTTATAAAATATAATTTATGGATGGGTAGTAAGTTCTTGGATGAAATATGATAGTGTGTGTAAAATTTGAATTTCGAACAGTCACTGAAGACAAAAAAGTCTCTCGTGTAACTACCTCCATGGCGAATCCATATACCTTAGTGGATATTTATGCCGGCAACTGTCTCCGCAACTAAAGTCTCTCGTCTGCGAGGGCACTTACAGACGATTTCAAAATACTCAACAGGTTTTTTTTACACTACGTCAATCATCAATTTATCTGTTTAGAACGTCATTACAGGTTAATTAAGAAAATTACATAGAGAAACATTACACTTACATGTGTTAGTCCCAGAATCCGAAACTGCCATAACTTTACAGATATTATCCAGTATTCACACATTTATTTATTTATTTATTTATTTATTTTTCATGTTCTCCGTAAAACGGTTATTCACCAATACATTATGGAGAAGATTACAAATTAGACAAAAAGTATAGCAAAACACATAAAAAGGTCAGTTTCACTACTTTGTGACATACGTCAAAAGATAATTGTTAAACTGCCTGTAGGTTACGTTAAAAATGTCGATGGTCAATGCAGACTCGTTGAGCAGTTCAGTCGCTCTGTTGACTGGGGCGTTCTGATAGGCAGAAGTCCTCGCTTTTGGAGCATAAAAAAGGGTATGGGACCTTCCACGAGTATACTTGTCTGGGACATATAAGTTAATCTCTTTCAAAATAGGTGGATTATGTATAGTTCCAGAGATTATCTTAAAAAAATGTTTTCCTAAAAATATTTTTCGGCGGGCTTCTAATGTATTAAGATCGAGCATTCCTGCTAAGAATAAGGATGGATACAGGAAAGGGTAGTACATATATTCCCTCATATATAGGTAACGCATGAATCTCTTTTGTACTTTTTCTATTTCGAGAATATGGTTTTGCTCAGAAGGGGCCCAAATAATGGAGCTATATTCCAAGATACTGCGAACAAGTGCTTCATACGTTCTTCGGATTGCGATTCCGTTGGTAAATGATCTTGAATTACGAAGAACAAATCCAAGCATTTTGTTGGCACGGGAGACAATATCAGATATATGGGATTTGAAAGAGAGATTTGCTTCAAAAATTACGCCAAGGTCTCGAATCTCATTTTTACGTGTTAATTCATGTTTATTAATGTGGTAGGGGAACAGGAATGTATCTTTGGACCTTGTAAATGTAACGACACTGCATTTCTGAATATTTTGAATACACATTCTGAATACACATTCCACATACATACAATACACATTTCTGAATACACATTCCACATACCTCTCCTGCAATTCTAACGACTTTATTTTTCAGTCGTACTTGCCAATAATTTGAAAGCAAAAAAATACTTGCCAGCAGATTCTTAACTACCACGTATATGTTTTAAGAAAAAATGTTTCGGAGCATTTTTTGTATACATCAGTTAGTTGTTGCAATTATGTCACATGTTTATAGGTTATATAATAGGGGTGTATCCTTTGGGATTTTATTTATTTATTATTTATTAATTCTCGGGAAATCGACAGTTTACATTTATTTCAGTTTGTACATACAGCCAGTATTATATAGCCAAAATAAAACCAATTATGGATTTCCTCCTTGTGACTTTACCTCTTCTGAAACAGCATAATAAGGAATAAGTAAATTAAATTTGTGAGAAAGGTATGTGAATTCAAAAATTTATACAAAACAAAAGATTATATAAAACGAAAAATTACAAAACAAAACATTTATCAATACATTTATAGCCATGGAGAGAGGTTGTAGATATCGATCAAATCATAAAAGAAATATAAACAATAGAGACATAACATTATCCACAAACTATCAGAGAAATATTCTTTTATGGACCTCTTGTACTTGGTAAGTTCGCAATCGAAAATATCCACCTTGGATAATACGCTATTATAATTATTGCATAGCCTGTTCAGGCAAAAATTCTGCCTAGAGTTCGTTTTGCATTGATCCACCCTGAACAGGACAGAAGAGCGTATTGAACGCGCAGGTACATTGAATTAAATCTTATTTAGCAACTCATGGCATTCCATTTACACTGACTACGTATTGTTTTTTCACGCGTCACTTATTTTGTTCTTAGAGTGTATTTAGTCGAATTATCCGATTAAACCCTTTGTGTCTCACATATAGTTCTATTATTAAGAATATTTTTTCACTGTCCCATTTCAAAGTTAAATAAACAGGCGAAACATGCGTCCAAACCGTGAACTCTGTTGCTTTGGAGCTTCGCAACACATCGCGATGCAAGATAAAACACGTAAGTTTACCGAAATTTATATTGCGTTTCGAACTTTTCAGAAAGATGTAGAATCTTATTTCTGAAACAGTGTTTATATTCATTATTTAATACGAGTACCTTGACAACATTAATTTTGTCAGTTTGATCAATCGATTGCATCAGATTCGCTGTCAGACGGGAGAATTATTTCAAACCTGATTGATCGTGACCCCGACCCTGTCATCGTAACCACAATTAAATGAATCGACTAAGAATACAAGACAAATGTAACAATTTTCTACAACACGTACATAACCAACTATCATACACACTTACTTGCCAAAGTATGCATGATCTGGGAAACAAGTTTGAGGGTACTATTGATATATTTAGTGAATAAATTAATAGAATTAAGCTTAATTTATACCGGAACAATTTAGGCAAATCATAGTAGCTTATTGTAGTAATGTCTTACAGTACTGTTTTAGCTTATATACTATCGGTTCATATTTATTTTAACAGTTTTACCTATGCTCTTCATGTTTTAAAGTATAATTTTCGATTACTCATTTGGTTTATTCTACTCTTATAATCTATTTAAAAACACAATTTAAATCATTTATTTTTTAAATACATGGCTTTAATCCTCTCAAAATAAAAAACATTGGGTATCTACCAGGTATTTTATGTTACAAATTTATATAGATAAATTTTGGTCCTTTGTGATGAACTGTGGATTTTATGTTGAGTCGAAAGACAAGGGTGATATATGCAATTTGACACAGTATTCCCAATCTAGAAAAGATCTTATAGCATCCTCCATTATTTGTAGGTATAATAGCATCCAACATACAAATATATTTTTTCCATTATCGTCGGACTTAACGCGCAGTGTAAAGAAAAAAATAAAAAATATTGTGCAGACGTATTAAACCGGTGCTCTATTCCGGAAAAGTTAAGAGCCAAGATAAATTGTAAGCAATTACATGAAATAAATGGGACGCCCTAAACGGGACTCCGGGTGGGCTGTGGAAGGATGGGGGGCAAGGAGGGGGCTCGGATCATTTACATTTGGAATAAGATCAGCGAGCAGATATACTCGTAGGCGTGCGGTGCGTTCGAATCAAGGACTTAAGAGAAATAATGGACACTTTTGTTAAGTTCTTGTAATAAAACAATTATTATGGTATTTGCTTTAACTCTCAAAGTCGAATTTTCACTGATTTTCTCTCTCAAATCAACTATTTTCACTTCGCAACATTGTTTCAATCATGATCTATGAAATGTTGAAGTCAACGGATGCACTATCAATGGAGCAAGTCGCCTTATTATTAAATATATTTCAATTATTGTTCAATCAAAAACACACATTATTTAAAAATAAGTATTGAAACTCGGGTGAGTCGGGTGATGAAAGATTCCGTTCCCGCGATGTCCGCACAACATGTTGAGCCGCTCCCGTTTTCAAACTGTAACTGTTGTGTGCGGTTCCATGCTAACTCAGCAAGGGCAAGCCACCCAGTTAGGCCAACATTACTGGAAAACTTTGAAATTTAAAAAAAATTGTACCAAATAAAACAAAAAAAAAAAAAATTAAAAAAAAACTTAACACAGTGACTATTTAACACACTTTTAAAAAGTGATATAAAGTCATTAAAAACGATGAAAAAAAATTTTTTTTTAACCTAACTTACTTAACCCAGATAATAAGGTTTTTATTCATCACTTTCCATGACTTTATATAACTTTTTAAAGATGTGATGAATTATCATTTTGATAATTTATCCGGTCACCGTTGTGTGCACAAGAGAATAATAGAATAATATTAAACTTACTTGTTAGGTTTTCACTTAGGTGGGTACTTATATATATAAGAAAATTTTAATTTTTTTTAGCTTAACTTCTAGTGACCTCCAGGCAGCTTTGATCTTCGTGGTTCATACGCATTTGTCTACTGTCGGTTACATTCGCCTTAGTACAATCTAGTTAGCTATGCTAAAGGGCTGGCTTTAATGACACTGCTGCTTTAAAACAAGGACTTCGAAGTGCCCCGGATGATGCATGTCCTGGCTGAATGTTGAAGAAGTTAAACGAGCGTGGTGTAATGGAAATGAGGAAGTGGTTATGTGGTGTTAAATAAATAACCAATCAAATCTCTTTCCCGATATAAGCCCGCTGCATTCATTCCCCGGCGGGATTGATGAGGTTCACAGGACCGCACCTGAGGCCCTAGACCAGAAGTTCCCAAAGTGCTCTATATAGACCCCCAGGGGACGATATCGGCTTGCTGGGGGTCTATGTCCACGAGATTCAAATGAGGGTACATACGAGCGGACCCCCATTTAACTTAAGTCAACATTTAGGAGTTACGTAGATGACACAATACACCTAACACAAATAACACAGTTCACTTAATACTAATAATAGACTGAGAAATTATTTATTTGATATTTGTATTTTTTTATTTCGTAAATTTGTTTTTTGAGGTATATGAATAAAATTATAAGCGCTAACAAAGAACTTAAGGGGCAGTTCTGTAGAGCCAGCTACAGAAAGAAATTCCCTTTGCTTATCCTGCTCCATTTTCATTTGGTGTAATACCTCACAAGGGCGCTCCTGTCTGCACAATGTAAAGACAGAGAAACTATACCGCCACCCGGTTGTTGGACAGGCAAGGAAAGGGAATCTTCCTACGAAAAATTATACGCCGTTTATAGTTTTAGGAAAATTCAATATACGGCAGGCAGTGGGTCCAAGGAAAAAATATATTTGGCAAGAGGTCTACGGGGCAATAAAGTTTGGGAACCTCTGCCCTAGACTGACTCTAGATGTTCCCCTTTGATCCCCCACCAGGAAAAGAAGAAGAAAAATCCTTAACCTGATGATTACCTTTTGACCATGGCGTCCGTGGCCAAGGAGTAAGGCTCTCTTCTACGAATATGGAGGTCGCGGGCTTAAATCATATTAGAAGACTGCTTTAAAGACTGGATACCGACTCTCCCTTTAATCAGGCGTTAGACATTTCGCTATACGCAGCAATTTTTCCCAACATAATAATTTACATAATGCTACCATTGCAATTACTACGCAAAACTTTTAATGATTAGTTAACATAACAATATGTCTTTGCTTTTATTATGAATAAAGCAATTGTTTTATGTTTTGTTAAAATGCATAAAAAAGTTTCTTTAAAGCAAAAACAGCTTTCAAGGTTAGTTAATGGTTAATCCTGTCAAAATGATTGGCTACAGTTACAAATGACTAAATTACGGCTACGCTGATCTGCGAGGCTGTTCTTTTGGAGGAGTTTCACGCCAAAATATAGTTAAACTAATAAATAAAAAAATACTTCTCAACCGTTAAACAGAGTTTAAGTTCCACATTGAATGAAGACTACATTTTCTGTTTCGAATTATTACTTACCACAAAAAATGTATTTCACTGGCTGTGAAAGAAAAGTATTGACTAGCATATGAGATTCCTATCTTGAAAAAGTTATTTTATTTCTGACATAATATTTTCATTTGAATTTTAGCACGTAAAGAATATTCCACGAAAGTGATATTTTTTTAATAACATAAATGCATTATGCATGTGTAAGTAAATATACATAAAATGATGGTTACATTGCACAAACGATGAATACAAAATGTGATTGAGAAAAAAAATGATTATTATAATTTTTTTACTGTGTAAGCGAGATAAGCGAACTTTTAAAAATTTTGCATTTTATACAATTTTTCGACGTTTGGAGAAAAAAAGTTTTTTTTTTTCTTTTTTTCTTTTTCTCATTACTGAAATTATAAAATTACATTTCAGAACTGTATAAGTAATTAAAATTTAAAAAAATATGATATTTAATGTAGTTTTTAAAATTGGTATCGTCTTTTACGACATCTTCAAAAAGGAGAAAATTAAAGCATATTTAAAATAGCTTGAAAATAATCCAAAATTTGATAAGAAATTTCAAGTTTATGGAACAGATAAACAACCTTCTATGGCTGTGTAAACAATTTATAATCTCTTTTATGGCCGTTAAATATCGGTTATAATTAGTAAGAAGTTTACATTCACCATTGCTTATCAATTGAATAAAATATTCATCACGTTTATTAGAAAGACTGTTAGTGCTTGTAGTTAAAAATTGTAAGATCAATACAAAATTCTGGCGTATTAATGCATCAAGCGGGGAACAAGCTAAGTGCACATGAAATATCTCACGTCTTGTGAAGGTGTCCGCCGTACCTGTCCAATCGATATCTATTGTAAGCGTTTAGCCCCCGGCGCTGCACGAAGAAACAAAGTGAGTAATCAGCGATACAAAGGAAGCTGGAATTAACTATTGATATTTATCACCGAACTTCGGCACTGGCCGTGTTGGGAGTTGGATGCAGCCGGAGATCGATCTTATTCTTGTTGGGTGAATACCACCCTGTCCCGAATTCCGAGAATTTTGATGAAGACTTAAGCGTTGAATTAACTATAAGGTAAGATGGGTTTACCTCGTTTTGACTTGTCGAAGCAATAAGTTTAATACTTTAATAAGTAAATTGGGTAAAAACTTGTTTGAACGGGGCCATTTATGTCCTTTGTCCTTATTTATTAGCAGTTTATTTTATAATGATTGTGTAAATAATTTTTGTCTGAACTAAAAATATGTTAATTCAGCTTCGTGGCGGACAAAGACCGGTCTCACTGAAAAAATAAATAATATGTTGCTGTTATTTTTGTTCTATTATTTACTTCATTTCTTTTTTTTTATTAATCTTAAGTTAGCTCACATCTTCGTGTGTGCTAATAGTTTTATAAACATATAAACATGTACATTGTTTGGCAAACATAATCTTTCTTTAAATATTTCACTAAAGTCACAAAAAAAAGAAACATTAATAATTGAGATAGACATATTTTCTAAATTCATTTTTGAACTTATTAATATTTTCTATCACAGCAATTTCCTTCGGGATTTTGTTATAGAGTTGAACGGCCTGGTACATCAGAGATTTTTGGGTGCTTGTTTTTTTTCTTGTTGGCAATCTAATTTGCTTAGAATTTCTCGTCCCGTGTAATAATTAATTTCTGTAATAATTATTTATTTTTAGTGGTATTTTCGAAGCTTTTGTAGATAATTTATGTTCAAATTTCTCCATCGCATTTAATTTTTTTAATGTCCTTACTCGAAAACAAATAATTAATAAAAAATATGTGTTGTTTGTTTGCGTGTTGTTTCTATCTGGATATTATATTTTCTATTTCTTGGAAGAACTGTATTATATTAACTCGTTCTACTTTTTGACTATTGGTAGAACCTTTCCTATGAATACTTCGCAAGAACTTTTATTACCAAAAATATAACCATTGTACAGTGATTCCTATTCCGATTACGATCCCATTATGTTTTAAATTTTATTTTTGATTTTAAAAATTATTTTTCTCTTTAAATGTAAAAGATACATATTTATTTATCGTGTAATATGGTAGACAGGGATTGCAATACGACATAATAACCCAAAAAATAATCACGATAACACTTAAACAAACCAGCTAAAAAGCCGTAAAAACCTAAAAATCATATTTGTCGAGCGGATTTGAATGAATTAAATGCTCTGCGCGGTAAATAATATAAAAGAGGAAGAAAAAGAAGGAGGGCGAAGTAAATATATCGATACGTTACCGTTTTTGATTAAACAACTAAAACCTTTTGATAATCGATGACAATATGTAAAATAATTTTGAGTCGCATCTGGGAATTGAACCCATTACCTCTTCCGTACAGGAGAAGTGCTCTTACTACTGAACTAATTCAACCATACGTCACTGTCACAATTTTGATTTCATCTTGGATTCTTACATGCAACAGAATTTTCTTATGATTTTTCTGTTTTAAATATTTCGTTCGAGAATTTTTAATATTGTCTTCAAAGATTAAAAATTATAATTTGAATTTTCACTCATTAAGGACGGGTTGTTTGGGAGAATTTGAACAATTTTTCAAATTTCAATGTTAATTTTCAAGTTCTGTTAAAGATTTTCAAGAAATTTCTATTATTATTTCTGTTCTGTCAAGCAACTAGCCTATAATAATATAATGACACACTTGAATAGGACTTTCATAGAACCCAAAAATGAACGTTGAAATTTGATGAATTGTTCTGATTCTCCAAAACAACCCGTCCTAAGTTAATCCACAATAAAAAACAACTATAACCATTCCAAACATGGTTTGTTAGCGATCACTCATCGTGGCCTTCATAATAAAGTTCATATAAAATTTTAAAATAATTGTTTTTTTGTTAAAAAAAACCGTAGATACAATGTATGCTTCTTTACCTCCACCACCTGCAACTCCACCCAAAGATAAAAATCAAATGACTTAGACTTCTAAACAAATCTTGTTTTCAAAAGCGTTTTCTTTGTGTTGATAAATTCCATTGAAAAGCATACTATTATTTGTTCTTAGTCTACGGATTATTATTTTACTTGTTTTAAGAAAAATAAAGCTCTCTAATTACTCCGCTGTTTTTGATAAAACAATAACGAAGGCTAATAGAACCAGACTTACGAGAAAAACCGTTAACAAAAAGTGTTCATAGCAATTACCGTGTCTGGACCTTGATTCGATCCGTTTACTCTACAATTTACGCTCACGTTTTCTTAACGTCACATCGGTGCACAAAAAAGCTTAAAAGTGCCCATAAATCTGCCGCTCAATTTTCCGTTTTTCTCCACACGAAGGGGTGACGGTGTCGTGACTGGGCACAATATCGCCGGACGCACGAGGGTAGAAGGCAGAAGGTAGAATGTCCCACTGGGGGGCAAAACGTCCCAGCGGAGGTGGCGGGTGGTGTCCCGTCAGGGTAGGCACTGGCAGCGATAGCGGGGGCTAAACACTCACTCAACCACGCTTATCGCCGGCCTAACCGACCGATTAATCAAACAATACGAACACGACCGGCCGCTGGGTACCGGATTGGGTACCCCTGTCAAGTCACTATCGATACAACGCCGATATCGTCAGATTAGTTCAAATACTTTGGCGATTTTATTTACACTTCCCAGTTAACTGGTGGTTTTTGGCTTAATCTGAGTTTTAAACTGTTATTTTAGTTGACTTGCACAGCGAAATCAGTGTAACAGGTAACACATCAACCCTTCCAGATCCTATTTCATTCATAAGGTACCTAATTAATATATGGTAATTTAAATTCACCATTTTCATATTTATAGTAATTTTGATGATCATATGTAAAACTATAATAAAGAAGAAAGGTTTCTGAAGCGGAAAAATTTTAATTCGTCAAATCTGGCACAATTTTCCATCCAATAGTATCCATAACTCATTTTAATTTTTGATATGTTAGGTAGCTTTCATATTAATTGAACTGTTGAAAACTGATTATGTATTAGCCACTTTGAAAATACTTATTAATCTACTGAGTTATAAAATGAACTGTTTCACTTTATTTTAATTTTTCATCTTAACCGCAGTAAACTATTTTTAAAAAACATACACAGAATTCAAGTCGATAACACGCCATGTTTTTACTGATTATTCCATAAATAATTATTATTTAAGGTTTAATAAAGGTAAAAGAAACACTGTTTATGTACCAAAATTGGTATTATAATGTACTTTAAAAATTATCTTGGTCAGTAGTAGCAGATATATCTTTACAAAAAACACACACCTCAAAATATACTCGATTACTTTTTGGAGTGAGTGGGTTGAGACCGAATTAAATTCGCTATGTAAAGTATGTCGCTAGATTATAACATCATTTTTTCAGCATTCTAACTTCATTTTCACCCCTCAAACTTCCGTCATTATTCTCTATGAACTTCTGTGAAGGAATGCAACTCATCATGTCTTTCCCCATATAAAAGACTGAAATGCTTTATCATCGCCACCACCCCACCACAGGGAGGAGATAGCATGTCGGTAAAAATGGATCATTAACTCTAACTTGATAATTAATATAAGTGGCAAAAATTATTTCATATACAAAATACAACCCTTTTAAATAAAAGGGTTGATCAATCAAGTCATTATAATCTTCAAAGGCTTATCTTAATGCCTGGATATATTTAAATATCAGAGGGGTTGAAAAATAATCGTAGCGACGCAACGGTTCGATAAGCATGTTTTCTTTAGGGGTAACAAAATGCATAGTTTTAGGTAAGTGCATCATGAAAGCCGGTAACGGCGTTAGGTTTCGTTACAATAACTCGCTGGCATGAATTCCCTCACGAATAACGAATATCTGAATCACGAGAGCCTCGAGGGATTACTTTTTGTCATAGAAAATAATAGCCTTAGCGACAAAGTTAAATAACTTTCTGACACATGCCATCAAGGTTGTAATATTTCCATTCCGCTCTGTATGCTTCATAGAAACCACCTCGTATAATTTAACAACTCTATTACCCATACGAATTTAAAATGGTAAATTGAAATATGTGAAAGGTTTTAGATAGTGACTCTGACTTTGGCAACAGTTTTAGATTAGAAATTCCAGATTCAATTTGCAGTTTTAGCAAGCCGGTAGAGTAATGGGCTCACGAATTAAATCTATATAAATTAAAATGTTAATGTTTGTTCAAAACCTTAAATATTCGAAGGTTCTTCACCAATTGCTTTGAAATTTTGACAAAACGATGCATTCGAATATGCACCTATATTATATAGATATCACTTATGACAAATAAAAACATGCTTTAAAAAAACAGCGTTCTGTTGGAAGTAAAAGCAACACGCGCTATTACTTCTCTATCTGCACAGACAGACTGAGCCACAGCAACGCGTAGCGGGGTACAGCTAGTTGCTTTTTTTATAAATGTCTATAAGAATATTCAAATCAAAACCAGATCACTATTGCAGCATATTCATCAGATACAACATTATTTTTTCTATTATTATCAATTTAAATTAGGTGTTAATCCCATATGATTTTTGATTTTCCTTTTCCAAAAGTATTGTACTGATTTATTTTTGAGGTATTATAATAATAATAATAAAATGTAATATGGCATTATACCTAGCTCTCTCATTAAAAATTTAGGCGTATTAGATCTATCAAAAAAAATATGTAAAGATGCAAAAGTATGTCATTTTGAATACATGTAGGATAACGAAAGATTTTTTAAATATTTATGTTGAGGGATCAGTAGGATTTATAGGCCCCGTTAGGAGTTCTACCGAGCCGAACCCTCTGATATGAAAATATCTGGAGTCGGTGAATTATTTTCCCATTTGATCTCTGGTGAGTTGACTTGTTGTTCTTGTATTGTTTTGTATTTATTTTGCTTATATAATGCACTTGCATAATGTTGATTGACTAGATGATCATTTGTGGAAAAGTGTGTGGAAGGGTTTAGTTTTTCCTATGGGGAAGATTTAACCCGGACATAAAATCGGAAGTATAGAAATATAATAAATAAGAATTTCTTCCAGAATGTGAGGAGGTTAGTGCAATCCAACACGTCCCATATAGATATACAACTTTTTTTTATGCCGTATTGCTCTTCCTCTTTCTTTAACTAATGATTCGGACAGCATTACAGTGTCAATCATCTGGGCAGATGAGTAAATATTGTGATGAAGTGTGTGTTTATGTGTGTAGACGTGATATCGTGTCGCCAACAGCAAACCTCTAAGAACTGGTAATTCATTAAAATTTAAGATAATTTTTTGTATTCGATTTTAACACAGCATAATACCACAAAAATAAATCAATATTAAATTGTTAATCCGGTTCGTTGAGTGAAGAACAACTTTTTTATGTTTGCATTAAGTCTGGCTCAATTTTTCTATCAAATTTTCCTTCAAACTAACAATTATATCAAAAATACACCATCAAATTGAATATATTGTTCAATAAAATGAATTATTAAAAAAATTTCTTGGAAACAGTTGTCAGAAGAATACAAAAAAGACGTAACTGAACTGAACAAACCTGTCGATGGATGAAAAACATCGCATTGGTATTGCGTTTGGGTCTTGGGTACCACCCAGTTCAATTTCTCGACTGGAATGTGGAGTAGTAGGCGATGTTAAAATATTGTCAGGTTATTCGTAACTAGGAAATATTTGCTTTTCCAAAAAGTAGGTACATACAAGTGTTTTAAATAAAAGTAAAAATAATTAAACCATCTATTATTAGAATTCCGTTTTACGACTAATATCGTTCAAAATATAAATATTTTATTATTAGATTTGAAATATGTGATATAATATTGCAGGTGTGATAAAGTGACATATTTAGATGACAGAAAATATTGCATGTTTTTAATAGGTTTCATAACACTGAACCTTCGGTTTATCGTCAACAAGAATGGTCTCACCCACTCCAAAAGATTCCTTAAACATTGTTTTGTTAGAAATGCGAATTTAACAATAATTTGCCAGCTTGTTTCAAATAGACAGAGAAACTTTCCATGATGTGCCAAATATTGCATGTAAAAAAAATAGAATACTTTCTGAAATCTAGAGCGAGAATATAGTAAATATACTTCTATTTTCTTCAATGTTACATGATTCAAATTAAAATTAATTCAATATTAAAAATCTGTGAAAACCTATGTAAATTAAATATTGACGTGGTAAAAGAAAATAAATTATTTACTATGATTTGAATACCATTTATCGATATGTTGGTGATTTGTCAGCAGGGGTGCCCGGGTTCATCAGGTGAGGTGTGTTCAGGATGGGCCTGCCCACGAATTTGGCATGCCAGATCAGGAGAGGCTGGTTTGGAGAGACCCTTTGACCAATCCAACTGGCCTCTCGACGCATCGCCTTGCGCCGCTGTGGGCTATATTCATATGTCCCGTCACTGTCCGTCAATGCTCTGTCACTCCTGGACAGACTGATCCCTAGATTTCTAATCCCAAAAGATGACATAGGCCCCGAGAGAAAATATTTTTTTCAGGGCCTCCCCTGTGGGGTTAATGGATGAATGGTGGTCTTACACCAAGGCGATACTGATTGTATCTTCCACTCGGGAACGTGCTGCAAATAAACCTTATTAAATCAAATAAAATTTCAACCCGCGACCTCCGGCTTTTTAGTCGATAGCTGTACCCCTCAAACACGAAGCCCGTCACTAAGCCGCAACTTAAGGGTTATTTAACTTCTGGAGTCAGATATATCGTTCGAAGCATTTTAAAAGATATTAAACAGCTGACATTAACCCTCCAGCGAGATAAACCGCTAGATTTTTCGAATTGAACCTAAAAAAAATCGATTTGTAAAAAGTAAAATCACGAAATCTGTTCAAGTGTTATTGTCTTGTCATGTTGATAATAGTTCCTTGCCATGTAGATTACCTGTTCTAAGGAACCAAATGCTCGTGAAAATGATATTGAACTATGAAATAAGAAACAAAATTATTCACACTAATTACAAGGACGGGTTGTTTCAGAGAATTTGAACAATTCATCAAATTTCAACGTTCATTTCTGGGTTCTGTGAAAGTCCTGTTCAAGTTCTGTTATTATATCATTATAGGAAAGTTGCTTGACAAAACTGAAATTAAAACAGAACTTGAATAGAACCATCACAGAAGTTAAATATCAACATTTAAATTTGATGAATTGTTCAAATTCTCCGAAACAACCCGTCCTAAGTGTGTCATAAATAGATAACTATGTATTTACATTATATAATCGGTGGCTGAGTTGACATCGCGTTTGGGTCCCACCCAGGCGTCGTGTTTTCAATTCCTCGGTTGGCCTTCTCCATTACAACAAAAGCAAAATTTCCCGCTTACCGTAATGGTAGTAGGAGATTCTCAAATATTGTCAGGTTATTCGTAACACGGGAATGTTTGTCTTTTTTTATAAAATTATCAAATCAATTTTAAAATCTGAAAAGAGTGAACTTCGATGGTAATCACTAATGTGTTAAATGTTTTCAGGATACTAGTCTAGACTTTCTATATTAGGTTGCTTACAGGAGGTCCCCTCCGAGCTATTATATATCTTCGTATTGAGGAGATTGCATGTTTGTTAGAGAGGTGAAAAATCAATTTTACAATAGCGTTAAGGTTATAAATATTTAACGCAGGCTGTCATGAAATTTGTGGGATGTAATACCATATAATAAAGTCAAATAAATGGCTATTTGACATTGCGGGAACAAATTAAATTTAAAAATTTTATGTTTTTTAATATGCATGTAATATTTTTATTAATTATTACACCTCGCTGGAACAAATAAATCATTACGTACATCACGTAGAACAAGTATGCCCACGTATGAAAAATATAATGCTATAGGAAATTTGTTGGATTTGGGGTAGGCCCTACTGAAACTTTACGAAATAAATACATAGTGTTAATAGTGTAAATAATTATAATGCAAAGCTTGGTTGGTTAGCGATCTGTTTTTTGAACCAATTTAACTGAGTGACTGCGTCTCAATTTTCCCCAATCGCCGCACAATCTCGGTAGGCATCACTACTTAGGCCATATACTTATATGGATTTATCCCCGCTGAGCGTTGAACTGTCAAAGTGGCTTCAGCGCACTTACACACCAGCTTAACTGGAATCTGGGTTCAATTATTAATACTTTTAAAAATCTACGATAAAATCAGTTAAACACGATAATGATTTAGGTAATACGACATTAATGTTTTTAACTTCAGCATGATATAGATATAGATAAACGAGATACAGGGATTATTATATCGTTGTGCGCAAATAAATTTTATGTGATTAATTTGTGTTATTTCACAAATTAGTCATTAAATATAATATATAGTATATTTGCAGCACAATCCAAAGTGGAAAATACTGCCAATACCACCCTGGTGTAAGACCACCATTCAGAATTGAAACGTTGCTTGAAATGGCTTTGATCATGTTTGACCAGATCTGAATAGCGAGGTACTTCCACCTTCTTCAAACCATTTTTTCTCCTCTTCACTACATTCAGCCTCACAACATACCCCAATTAGGGATGTCATGGACTAACTGGCTCTAGATGGTTGGGACCTTGGGACTGTTGTGCGGTTTCACAAAAACAAAAAAATCAGCACCTACAGGAATAATTCCAAGAACCACTCCACCATTCCTGAGAATATTTAGAATTAATGTAATTTAGCTGTTTGTCAGTTTTATATGTACGATGCCACTGACCACACTACCACACGGATACAGTGCTGCTGGAATGAGATGGAGTATGTATCACGTGACCTGCTAGGCTGTATCCAGTGGCGACGTGTGATGTATAATTTTTTTTTTATTTAATTGTAATCGTACTGCAAAATGATATCTTAGTTTTTATTCAAATATGCTCATGAATCTCTAGTTAAAATCCTTCGTGTATGTGCTGATACACCCTGTTTATTCAACCTTAACAATCTTTGGTTCTTTAATCATGTTTTCCAACCACTATACAGCGAAGTTACAATGTTTTATTTATGGAGCATGCACGTGATATTAAGCAATACATTTTTTTTTTCGTAGAAACTAAACTGATTTATTTTATGCGACTAACAAAAAGAAACAATCGCGCAACGATAAACTTTTTGTTTCCTCAACATGTTATTAATTTAAAACATTTCTTCTGAATTCTTTGTATCTTCCGGTTCTTGGCAAAATCCCAAAATGTTGTCATAAACTTTGAGGGGTATCCCGAAAATCACTTACCAAATTAGATGTTCTTCAGTCAAGCAAATAGAGTATTGTGGGCCTTTTTGGCATCGGCCTATATCGCAGAAATATGAAAACCAAGCAGAAAAACATTTATATATATATCTAAAGTATTACTTATCAAACTTTATAAAGTATCTTCTATTCAACTCAATCACATGTATCATTCATTTAAATGTTAGTGTTTCAAACCAGTTATTGAAATCTTGCCAATATTTCCGGGAAAGGAATATGTATTTCATTTATCATGTAAAAAAATCAAACGAAAATCAAAAACCGGAATAGGTTAGAATTTAAAAGCTCGAGATAAAGTGTGAGATACTTTTAAATATATTTTATAATGTATGCATTTATTTCAAGAACATAAGAAAAGTTTTTCAAGACTTTTATAATGTTCCACCATTAACGATTGTAGGTAAATGTGTCGTGTTTGATATACCTAGGTATGAACGTAAAATAATTTGACATGGATATTTTTATGTATTATATTTTTTCTGTGTTTTTCTTCTGATGTCCTCCCCTATTGGAGTGTGGTCATCATCGGAAAAAATCGGGGTTTGGTCATCTTTGGAGATCGGTCATCTCCGGAGTTTGGTCATCATCAGTGTTTGGTCATCTTTGGAGTTTGGTCATCATCGGAGTTTGGTCCCCATCGGAGTTCAGTCATTATCAGAGTTTGGTCATCATCGAATCTACTTTTCAGCATGGCAGCACGGAACAACTCCTACCACTTTTTTTGGTTTTGTCATTTTTCTATGTGCCTTTCATCTGTCTTCCCTTAATTGGGGTAGCATAGCACCATGAAGTATGAAAAAGTATAGTTTTTCAAATGAATTAAATAGCAACATAAAGTTTTTTTGAAATCCTATAAAACTTTAGTGGAGGATGGATAGTATTATTTCATTTAAACGTGTTGGTTTATATAATATATTTTACTTACCTAACAATTTATTACGAATGAACAAAAAGTTACATCTTATTTTTTTTTAATTACGAATAACCCGAAAAATGATGCTTGTGTGATGGAGAACTTAACTAATCTTGTAACAGTATTCTAATAATGGAATTGCGAAATCGTTTTAATATGTTTTTTATTTAAAACACTTTCGCTTTTTGCTTTTTTCCGATATATATTTAATAGAAAAAATATTTGTATGTATTTACTTGCTTGAAAAACAAATATTCCCGGGTTACGAATAACCTTAAAAAATATTTGAAAATATCCTTCTACCACCACAGTAAGCGTAAAATGTTGCTTGCCAACTGAGGAATCGAACCTACGACGCCTGGCTGGGACCCATTCCGATGCCAACTCAGCCACCGTCTTAATAACTGCACTGTAGTAAAGAAATCTATTTTTTGCGAAATATTCGAGTGATCTTGTTATGTAACAGTATGCGAAAAAAATATTGGCAGAGCAAGTTGACTTTCCCAAAATTAATAAATCGTTCAAACACGGGGAATCAAAATCAGAATTTTTATTTTTTCAGTTCCGAATCCGGGAGTTCCTTCACGAAATCTTGATTTTGTTTCATTCCATTAAACACAAAGCTAATTTGATTGGAAAAGTCTTGCAAGGTTTGTACGAATTTGAATAGCGCTGACTTAATTTTCAAATGGCGCACTCCCCCGGATAAGGGGCATAAAGATGGCTGCAGAACTATAGCCCAAGCAATAAAAGTAAATCTGCTTATATCAATCTTAACTGGACTCCCTTTTATATCTCAAGCACTCCAAAAGAGGGACCGGGAAAAACCATGAGAGATTCGAAACTAAAATAAATGAAGAAACTTGGTAAAGAACAAGTTACCACTATTGGATTCAAATTTTTTTCAAAGTTATAGTATAGTCATATATTTACCAGCTGTTCAGATTTGATATGTAAAAACATTACGAAGTAAACAAGTACAAATATTTATGATCATTAACAAACATTAACAGACGACAGTTTTAACAATATTTAAACATTAATTGACAAAATACACTGTTCCACTGCAACACACATAAGCGCAATCATTGCTAACTCCCCAATACAACGGTTTCACACTATGGGAATCCAATAATTAGGTGATGTCGATATATTTAATATTAACTTTGCGAATTTTGTGGATCACGTAAAAGACTTATTTCAACACTATTCCTAAATGGAAGTTATATTTTTGTAAACCAGTCAAATCGCTGTATTTTTTAATTTATGTTCTTGTTATTTTTAATTTTATTTCTTGCATACATTATTTTTTAATGTAATTTTATTTTTACTATTTCTTTATCATGTTTCAAAACTGTCTGTCATTAAAATTGTACCACCTACATGTAAAAGCCCTCTGGGCGTTAAATAAATAAAAATAAAATTAAATAGATAAATTACTTTTTTTAAAATTAAACCGCACAAGAGTAGCGAATTCTCCCTACCTTCTGGAGCAAGTGAGAATATGGCATCCCCATTGGGTTATATTGTGAGGCTGAAGGTAGTGGGGAGGGGAAGGAGATGGGAAAGAGGAAGGTGGGAAAGTACCTGGCTTATCAGATCTGGTCACTAAACACTGCAAAAGCCGTCTCAAGCAACGTTTCAATTCTGAATGGTTGTCTTATACCAGGGCGATACTTAGAGTATATTCCACTCTGGAATGTGCTGCAAGTATATTTTATATTAGTAATTTGCGACATAACACAAATTAATTACATAAATTTGTCTTGATATGAACCCGCGACATCCAGCTTGCTAGTCGGAAGCGTTATAACTCGACCTCGGAGGACCTGAATTTCGGACAGAGTTATTAATTTTCTATGTTTTATTCACGCTGAATTATCTCCTGAAGTTTATTTTATCACCTTGCAAAATATGATATAAGTTAGACGTTGAGAGATATTTCAAATACTCATTCGCAATCTCTTCATTGAGAGATCTAATTGTAATAAGTATTGGAACTAGGTAGGCAGTAACTGGACCAATATAAAATGGTGCATTATTTTTTTTATTTTGTAATAAAAATCCGTCGTTTGGCTGCGGTACAAATATGCGATATTTTTTTCCCCATAGCTTGATAGTTTTCATCATCAAACGACCTTTAATAACTTTAATTTTCACCGCTGTCAATATGTAACCTACAAAATGATATTACGCTCTAAATTTGATTTACAGACGGCGGTGACTCCCGATCATATGTGATTATCTATAGTATATATTTCCCAGGATCTCTTTTATACAAAAAATTGCTACAATAAGTACAACCTACGAGTATATACTTACTTATATAATTTTACGAAGTTAATCTATTACATTTTAGTGCGCAAAACATGAATGGAGCATTTTTATTTCAGCCATTAATTTATTTAGCTACCGCGGAAAACCATAAATTTTTGACGTCTATGTACGCATGCAAGAAGAAATTTGGCATTCGCAAAAATTGGCAACGAAAATGCTTTGTTTCATTTATATCACGTTCTTTATATTTTTCGCTCTAGTTTCTGAATTTTCTTTAGTTGTTCGGGAAACGCATAAAGCCAGTTATCTTTTCACATTTACTCAGATAGTAAACCAAAGTTACAGAGTCTGTTACTTATTTGATAAAAAAAAATTAAGTTGACAATTACCCTGTATTTTCATCTCATAAATAATATGATGCATGTGACTTCACGTCATATATCTGAAGGATAGACTTGACTTGAAAAAAAATCTTAGCATGTAAATGATCTTTAACATGTTAGACTTAGCCAATGTTTATACAACCATAGCTTGCTTCGCTTTATTACGTTGCATTCAAAATTATAGTTCAACTTAACGCGATTCGTAATTAATTAAATATTTCACTAATGATAAAATATAGGTAGGCATTTATAGTAATCGTCTGCCTTGGAACGGAAATCTATAGTGAGAAGGATTCTAAATAAACTACAATTCTATGTATTTGATGGTCATTAATAAGACTATTTTGTTTAATTGTGAGGGTAAAGCTACTATTTTCGATTAAGCTATACGTCAAATCAGTTTACATCGTTAATATGAAAAAAATGCTTAATTGAAGCATTTCCAATCGTTTTGCTTGAGTAGAATTAAAATAAAATTTTCAATAACTGTATTAAAAGTGGTGCCCGGATAACTCATCAAAATGACAATTCAACACACCTTAAACAACACAGCAAAAAGTGGAGAAATTAAAAATAGTTTGTAGGTAAGTTTTACTTGTTAGTTTTTTCATCACTTTTCATAACTTTACATCACTTTTTAAAGATGGGATGAGTTCTCATTGTTTTTCCGGTATTAGGAACGTATAAAAAACATAAGTGTTAATTACTAAAAAATGTACCTTTTCATTAGAAATGTATAAACGTATATAAGAAACAACTTTTAAGTTCCAGCTTAAACAGCTCCAGATTTTTAACGCATTTCTCTTGAACACTTTAAGTTTTTAAGTTCCTGAAAAAACATACAAAATAATATTGATTTAATAATAGAACTTGAATAGACCCTTCACAGAACTAGCAAATGAACTTAGAAATTTGATGAATTGTTTAAATTCCGTGCAACAACCCGTCCAAGTCTTCCATTTCCTTAGTTAAAAAAAACATTGTTAAGATGTTTGTGTTGACAGGGAATTGCCATTAAAATTTTTCATCCTTGTCCTTCCAAAAAATAACATTTTGTATAAATTCGATTTGCTAAAAACAGAGTGTCACCCTAGTTGTTTCTATGTTTCCTTGTTTTTTCTTGGAAATAATGAATTATTTATGGTTCAAACAATGTATTGTTACAATACATTTTCAAAGTACCCAATTAGCCACGCACGTAACATGTTTTTTTTTCTCCGTATAATATTTTGCGTATATGTATGTAGTGATTACTTAATGTTGCTTCACTAAAATGTGTAAATTGATAACCTCGATACAGGCTTAGCCCTAGTGAGGTTTATTATTATGTAAAAAATAATGCTTTATTTTAACGTGAGAAGTAACAAATAAATAATTCAAAAAATAAAAATAAATTGAATTCTGCAGTAATTAACGTAGGTTTTGACGTTGATGTAAGAAATAACCTTGAAAAATTTAAACTTACAACTTTTATTATGTTTACCTGTATTAATGGACTTTCTGTAATCTCGGGAAAACAATAGCAGACAGTTGTCACGAAGCAGATCTCTCAAACGCATTTTAAAAAACCCCGCGAAAATAACTTTCAGCACAGATCGACGCGCACATTCCACTGCGCACCAACGCCAAAGCTCCAACGGTTTTTGTGACCAGCGGCGACTGCCATTCCAAATCTAGCCTTGGTCTCAACAACATGTGCAGTTTGCCACTATAAAACAGGTCTTGGGCGCTGAGTGTCAGACCCCGTTCCCGAAACATTACTAAAGTCTAGCACGCGCCCGTTTTGCGCGTGTAGACGATCACAACCTTGGTTACCACTCCACAATGACTGTGAGTAACACCTCGATGGCCTTGCAACTCCTGCATCCCTCGGGAAAACTCATGTAAGCGTATACCAAACCTTTGCCCCATTATGTGCCTTCTTTTAATGTCTGTTAAACACGCCTGCCAGTCAGAGCAAATACGAGAAAGAGATTGTTCAATTCAATCAGCCAGGAAATAATTTAGGATGTATACTGCGTCCCCATTTTGTGTTATACAATGTACCTGTTGACGGTAAATACACTCATTTATCATTCCCATAGGAGTTTCATTTGACGAGGGAAGTGGAGTCTAGATTGTTGAATGTCCCCCGTGTAAAGGCATTCCTTGCCGACCCTAACCTGAGCTGAATAATTAGACTCTCATGATTCTACCACTGACAATGCCAAAGACGGCACTAGCGCTCTTCGTGATTCTCGACACTGGCGCATAACGTGGGGAGCTCCAAACTCAACACTGGCGCCCCACGCCAATTCTCAACACTGGCGCCCTACGTAATTCTCAACACAGTATGCATTCAAAAGTGATTTTTCTTTTGTGATCACCAGAGAAGACACGCAGATAATGAGCTAAATTTTGGAGTTATTTTAGCCAAACTCAAATTGAAAAGTTATCCTACAAAATTTATCGTTTCGCTATTTTCCACATATAAAATATACTTTAATTAAGTTTCAACACTTATTCGAATGAAAAATGAACACTGTTCCGTTCCATTAAGCATTAAAAATAAAAACAATTTCTTGTCTCAACGTATCGTCCTTATTATGGCATTAACTTCCATCCCAAAATATTGGCTATTCAATTCAATACAGTTTATTCATTTTAAAAACATTACAAAATTAACAATTTTAATGCTTTTTATTTATTTATTTATTATTATTACACGCCCTAATGGGCTTTTACACACCACAAAGTTAAATAGTAGAGTATCACAGTTATTATAGATTCTACAAAATTAAAACAATAAAGGAAACATAATACAACTAAAAAAGAAAAAATATTAAATGTTACAACAAAAGCATATAATAAAATAAGATACATTAGTAAAAATGATAAGAAGTCTCACATAAATAGATATTCAAAATAAAAATAAAAATATATATATTGCGGAAATTATAGATGTCTATTTGTGTCTCGATCTATAAAAGAATTGAAATAAACAATATTTATATTGATTATTTTTGAGATGAAATATATCTCCCAGATCAGAGTATTTATTTCCGAGACTGTGAAGTCTTGGAATTGGGGAATTTTGATAAGACAGTGTCCTTGTGTTGTAAAAATAAAAGGGTAGTAAATTTCGGCAAGATCTTTTGGGTATGTGGATGCTGATTAATTGGAGTAACTCAGGACAGTCAATTTTGTGATGAAGTATTTTGTAAGCATCTGCAATACATTTTAATCATAACACGCATACATTATACACTAATCTCCCTTCACACATCTCTTATATTTTTTATCCAGTTTTCTCATATAAAATATTTATAATTAATCTGAATTGCATAATTTAATAAAAATTATTTATTACGTGAATATTACGAAAAAATTCCATCTGTAAACTTCACCGGCCACAACACAGGAACATCCCTAGCTTAATGGGTGAAATAATACTAAAAATGTATCTACTATACATTTTTTGCATGAAATAAATTGAATAAAAATGTCGTTGTCGTTAATAAAAAAATCGTATAAATTAATGCTGTCAATAGTAGAGAGGTATTATTATTTATTATTAGTTTTGAAAATTATGTATTTTGTTTTGAAGTAGATACCAATGGGTAAGGAATAGAAGTAAGTAATAGACAGAGTTTCCCCTAAGGGTGAAGGGAAAAATCAAGTTGCGTTGAGCTGGGGGATGTGTCCCTATCAGTGATTTGTCAATAAATGATTCTGATAGTATACAGGCACCTAGCAATGCAAAATCTTCTCACGAATTACTAGTTCTTTTGAAAATGTCGCGCAAATTGCTGGCTGCGTCAAAAACTTAACTACATATCCCAAATCTCAAAAAAAAGTTTCGACTTTTCTCAAAATATAATATTTTATTTCACTATTTAGTTAAACACTTTTACAAGTGTGTTAAAATTTACTTACCTCACTCAATTTTAGCGTCTCTACGCCAGGCCATTCGTTTAACAACATCATTCAGATCCTGCGTAGAAAAGTCCCATAATGGACTGTGCTGCAAACTGCCTAATTTTAACGAACTTTACTTTTTTACACAGGGTCTGGTCATTTTAATGTGTTCTCTTTGGCGTTTTACGTACGACTGATTCAAACTATTCTTAAAACCTAAAAAATATGGTCACATGGTTTTCTCCAGCTCGTCGAAATGATATCTGTTAGAACAAGTAAATCACATCTGTTAGAACAGGTAAATCTCTTCTGATGTCAGTCGTAGATACCTACTTTTCCATTTTTTAATGTATCCACGTTCTCAATATGTACGGTAGGTAGGAGCGGAATTTTAAATGAAACAGCTAAATATTAATATTTGTTATTCTTTATTTATTGGTGTGTAAATTCACAAGTTATTTTCAATGCATATTTAATAATTATCCAGCCTCACATTCTTGTTGTAATAATTAACGAACATAAAATCTTTTTATTGAAACTTTAAAAAAAATACAATAAAGTTCAAACATTGTTAATAAACGATAATTAGAGGTTTTAAGCAATTTTTGAGATACGTTCAAACATACAAAAACATTTTAAATTATTCATGATTATACACAAGTTAAACTGAATGATTTTATTAACAGTTTCTTTATAATTACTAATTCAACAAAAAATATCATAACAAAACAACTCATTCCTATGATATCTCTTTCTATCTTTGATGAAACCGAGTTTTATAATCTACGAAAAAATAACAAAGTATTTTTATTTATTTGAATAGCAATGAATTTATATAAGTAATTAAAAATATTTATTGATTAGGGAAGAGGAAATAACTTAACGAGTATAATAAAGAGCTAAGTCATAATATACAATCTTTACGACATAGGTATAATAATTATATATTCCGATTGCTATGACCATAATATTACTTTTAACAATACACTTTATAAATTTATTTTGTGTGTGAGTAATATTACCTTATAAGATTCATATTACCGTGAGACTACCATAACAGGGTTCCAACTGCAAAAAACTGGTATCTACCTACGGTTACACTTTTGAGGCCTAAACTGGCTGGCAAACTAATTACTGGAAATAAGAGGTCAAATCATATGAAAAGTTTTTTTAAACAATTTAAAGCGATTTAGATCTAATGGTAGTTAGAACTCTGGTATAGTCAGTTCACGTCGTATTACAGGTTCTAAGCTTATATAATTTATTAATTAATATTGCAGGAGTTCAGAATATATATATATATATATGTAGAATAATGTTCTCGGTTTACCCGCGTAAAGTAGTCCTTAAAAGGACTTTTTAATTTCTGACGTTTCGGACAGATCTCACTGTCCATCTTCAGAGGCCTTATGTCCAGAATTTCGTCTCAAACTGAACGCTTTCGCGTGTCTGTTCGGTCCGGAAGTCAAGATACAAGTGGGTGCTTATCAATTCTTATGTCTAGGACGAAGTATGCGTGTTGATTGTGATTTGACGGTAGAGGGGGTGGGGGCGGGGTTGGCAATATCAAGCAGTATGTGTGTAGCGACCTGATTGGGTTGTTTTGAACTTGTTGGAAGTGTTTCTGAGAATTTTGGAAATGTCGGTTTTGGGTTATTTTGGTCAATTATAACTTTTATTATTTTATTTTGGGTTATTTTGGGTTATTTTGGGTTATATTTTAGGTTATTTTGGGTTATATTTTGGGTTATATTTTGGGTTATATTTTGGGTTATATTTTGGTTATATTTTATTTTGGGTTATTTTGGGTTATTTTGGCCAACCCCGCCCCCACCCCCTCTACCGTCAAATCACAATCAACACGCATACTTCGTCCTAGACATAAGAATTGATAAGCACCCACTTGTATCTTGACTTCCGGACCGAACAGACACGCGAAAGCGTTCAGTTTGAGACGAAATTCTGGACATAAGGCCTCTGAAGATGGACAGTGAGATCTGTCCGAAACGTCAGAAATTAAAAAGTCCTTTTAAGGACTACTTTACGCGGGTAAACCGAGAACATTATTCTACATCTTACACCCGTGAAAACCTTAACCATAACATATATATATATATATATATATGAAAGTTGAATGGCATTATTTCTGGTGGGTATAATAAAGGTGTAGTTACTTTTAAATAATTTCACAGTCGGGTTGAGGATGATTGAATATTGAGTAGGTTAATTTTGATTTCATTTTAATAAGAATCACGTAAATATTATTCATGTATTTTTCAAAATGTTTTATTTAAAACTATTCTCAGAAATATCAATATTTTATTGCTTACATTGATTTGAATTTTTGTCCGTTATCAATAATTTTATTTACAATTTTAACCATCCTCATCCATAAGGTATATTTTGAGTCACCATTATTCAATCTACAAGAAGACAAAAAATCATAAGAAAGTAAAATTTGCAGTTTTAAATAACAAATTTCAAGATCAAAAAATATTTTTAAGTTTTGAAGCAATGTTCCATTTGTATTGAGCAAATAGAGTTGACTCAAACAACTCGCCCTTAGAATTGAGTGTAATGATACATATATTTGCTTACACTTCTGACAGTGATTTTCTGGCGAAACGTCACTGAGAAACAGCACTTTTTCTTGATAAGGGACAGAGTGCGAGCTTTGTGAATAGTTTTACCATTTGTTTACTTCCTTTTAAACATGCTACGAGTATATGCAATACATGCATCCTTGTGAGTACTGTGTTAATTTCAACTTTGGCTGCAATACCTATGTTATGTTATATAAACACCTGTTGTTTTATGTTAACAAACAAACATACAAAATTTTCGACGAAAGGTGACACAAAAATACTTAACCAAATAATATCTAGGAAGACCTTACATTCTGTTTTTTTTCATTATTTGCTATAGACGACACAATTTTCTTACACTTTACAAACACTTTACATTAACGCCTTTGAAAGGTACATGGTTCCTATCAGATTTATTACTTTTCCAAAAATATCATGACAATGATTATTTCTTTAATTTTGTGTAAATTCTTAGTTTATGTATACGAAAAGAAATTTACTTCTAATATGTTACACAAAATATAAAAATACTTCCAAGTGAATATTTATAATATAATATTATATAAAGACAATATACAAAAGGACTGAAGATTGAGTAGAGCGAAAATTATATTATTATCGCATATACATTTTCATACAAAACTTTACATAGTATATCTATAATATTGTATACAAATTTGATGTTCGCTACAAAACATATTTTTTATTATTTACACGTAGACTATATGGGGCCTGTCCATTGTTTTGTGGTGTGGAATGGACTCGTATCCAAGTTGTTGGTACATGTTCTCAAGGGAATCCCCGTTCATCGGTGTCTTGTTCTTAGCGTGCCACGGAGGGGTGCTGTGGTAGTTATCTGGGATGGGAGGAGCAATCATCAAGTAACGGTTTATCTCCATCTTGTCGTCTGACGGCCTTTGGTGATTAGTCCCGTACATTAGGCCGTTGCCTAGCCTGGGTAAGTCGCTGGTCAAATCGGTCCCTCCTAACACGTGCTTTGATTTTGTTTTTGAGCAGCGCTTAAGAGCCCCCAAATAGTACAGAATGCTTCCCGTGACGCTAATCAAAATACTCAAGGACAGTACGATGGTCAGTATCGTAATCCATCCGACCGAGCAGCGAATCGCAGATTCGGGAACTTTGAAAAGTAAAGAGTTGTGCAAGTTCTCCGGAGTTTCGCAGAAAATATCTGGGAAATCCACAAAGAGACTGGAATACTCGGTCGCGTTCGGCAGAGGAAACGATAGTTTCGCTTGCTCTTGTCCTAATTTCCACAGCCAAAGAATTGTACAATTACAATGTAAAGGATTTCCAGCGAGCTGTAAGGAGCTCAACTGATCCAAAGGGAAGTGCGAAGCGTGAAGAGTAAAGATGTTGTTATTTTTAATCGATATTTGTGTCAGCCTTGGGTTTCCATGAAATGTCCTAGTGGGAATTGCGGTAATGAGAATGTTATCGTTCATCCAGATCCGCTCCAAGTTGATGTTATCTACAAAAGCTCTGGCGTCAATCCTGAAAAGTCTCGCGAGCCCACTCAGGTGGAGGTGACGGAGGTGAAAGAGACTTTGAAAGGAAACGGGTGGTATCGTTTCAAAGAAATTCCCGTTCAGAGAGAGATGCGTAAGATTAGACAATTTAGATAAGGCGGCTGTGGGAACTGCCGTCAGGTTGTTATCGTTAAGGTTAAGGTACTGTAAGGCCACCAGCCCGTCGAGGGCGGCGGGGTGTATGACCGATATTACATTTCCAGCCAATTCCAACCTCCTCGTACGTCTGAGACCCGGAGCCGCTGACTCCGAAATATTTTCTATAAAATTACCGGATAGTGACAACAATTCAAGATTGACGGTGTACGCTAAGTTTTCAGTCGGAATATCGAGAAGTTGATTATTTTCTAAAAGAAGCACTCTCAAGTTGATCAACGGACGAAACACTCCGTCGTCAAAACTAATAATTTTATTGTTCGATAGGTTGAGTTCTTCTAAGAGACCCAAATCCCTGAAAGCGTGGATGCTCAGTTCAGAGATCCTGTTAATGTTCAAGTTTAGGGATATTAACGATTTGAGTCCTGTGAAAGTATTTTTGTCCAGCACTTCGACACTATTATCACTTATGTCCAGATGCACGAGGTTGGCATTGGACTCAAAGTTCCTGGAGCCGAGATCGTGGATCTCATTATGCGAGATGTCGAGAGTGACCAGCTCGGTGTAGAAGCCGAGGGTGTAGTGCACGTTGTGTATGCGGTTGTGGGTGAGGTTGATGTGGTTGGCCTCCGGGTTGAGCTGGATGGGCACGACCTCGAGGCCGGAGCCCACGCACGCCGCGGCCCGGCGCGTGTCGTCGCACTCGCAGCGAGACGGGCAGATGCCTCGCGCCCCCGCGCGCCCCCACACCACCACTCCCCACACTAGCCACAGCCCCAGCACCCATTTCCCCGCATCACCCATACCATCTCACGACCAACACACGGACTCTGAAACAAAGAAAAATTAAACAATTAACATTTTTCATAAAATGCAATTTAAAAAAAAATAAAAAAAATTAATCAAATTAAAAAAAAAACATCCGAAATACGATAAAAATGTTCCTGGATGTATTGTGCGTAATAAAATGAACGATCGGAGTCATCTTACCCTTATTTCCAAGCTATAGTCAATGGAACTGAATAAGTGGAAATTATTAATTTTGGCGACATAACATTATCGTTTCCCTTCTTTTACTCAATTCTCAATTCTTTCCAAAAGCGAATACACTTACATTCGTTCCGTAAAAAAATCACAAGATGGCATTGAAAAAAAACGAATCGTGTCATCCTCCAAACATGTCTAGAAGTACTAAAACCCAGTGGTTTATAGAGCCTCACTATTAACTGGGCATTACTGTAAAAGTATCTGCAGTACTTTTATTTTCAACTAGGCCCTCAAGGATAAAGCTTTCTATGACCTCCAGTAAGCAGCATTGTTATCAATATTTTGTTACAAGAGCCCCCGCAAGGAAAAATTTATTGAAGAGGAAAATAAATGTTAGCTTTGTAATAATTTAACACTTTAAAAGCCGTTCACTAGCCTCACTAGCGACGTTTTTCCACTTAAAAGCCGCGAATTTTAAAGATAAATTTCTATTGTTTGCTGGCAATTTTTGGGGTTATTGTAAGATTTATAGAAAAATAACTATTATACTCGTAGTTACAGGCATCATTGTTTTTACGATAATCTAATATATTTTGAGGAAAAATAATTATAAAAATATATATGTTACATAGTGTGTGTGAAGGCTAAACATTCAAACACACGTTTGATAACGCGGATCATTAACCCATTACCTCCATGATTTTATTTTTATTTTTATAAACTTGAATCATCATTATAACCCGATAGTATAGACTTAAAGGAGAGCCCAAAATCAGTTTTAGAATTTTCCGCCCGCCCACCCTCTCACCGGAGCGTCTAGAAAATTGATGCCTAAACGCAACGCTTGGAGGTAATCCCCCTAAGCAAAATTTACGTTAACTATGGGTAAAATGCAGTAAACAGTATGATTTATATTGATAATTTAAAATAAATAATAGCCATTGTTTATAATTCAATGAAAATACAATTTATTAATGGAAAATACACAAAATAACAAAAAAATCAATATTGGAAAAACCTTCTAGAATGAGGAAAACATTCTCAAATCTAACCAAATTATTCTCTAAGCGATACCGTTCAAAGCAGTCAAAATGAAGGGCGTGGTTGCAGGCCCGGCATCGATAGACTGCTGGATTTTTTTTACATAGAGCACAACGAATTCGAGATTCGCCACGATATGTCAAATGAAATTCTTGCATTCGACGCATCTTCTTCCTTCACACGAGAATCTCCGAATTCGGCATTGACCTGATTTGGAAAAGACAATAAAAGAGTACGGGTAACCTCCACACGGAATGCCTTCTGGGAAGGTTTTCTCTGTCGCCTAGTCATCTGGTTTCCCATATCATGCTCGTACTTCCTAAAGAAGCATAGCAACTTCCATCCATTTAAAAGAGTGCTGCTCAGGCAAAATGAAAATAAAGGCCAGTACCACTTCTTTGACCGAATGTTGACCCGATAATTTTGTATACCATTATCATGGAGGTCTACCCCACCCATTCCCAAATTATAATTTCGTGTTGGCACGCTGGGCAACTGATTTTTGTTGCATGCTTCCTTCAAAACTTTGCCTTTTTTGTCTTTCTTTAATTTCTGCCAACTCTGCACTTGACTTACTGGCTCCATTCGATCATAGTTCGTGGCCACTGTTACTTCACGGTTGTCCTAACCAACGGCATACGAGGATTTGGCTTTCTACGTCTACCACCGCATCAAATTCACCTGCTAGGTAAATGTTCGCTATGCACAAGGGAAATATAGAAGAAAATGTTACCTTTAGGCAATTATTTTCCTGTCTTCAACTTGCCTGAAGCTTCAAGGTTAGGGAAGCGAACTGGCTTACATATGCCAGTAGCGCACATTCTCTTATCCTTTAGGATATACATCAAATGGTGAGATGTGAAGAAATTGTCCATAAATAACTGATGGCGTGCGGGGAACTCTATATATTCCATCATAGACAGTACGACGGATAATCTCTGACCTAATACGGGGTCATATGTATCAGATGCTCAGAAACATGGCATTGCTTGGAAACAGGTAGCCTTCGGAGGAAGCAAGACACCAAATCTCGTAGCCAACTTTGATTGGCTTATTCTTAATGTACATCTTGCAATAATGTCGACCGAAATATGGCACCATTTGCTCGTCGATGGAAAGTTTGTGTGCAAAAACATCAAATACAAATAAAGATGGAACGTTAGTCATTATCATACCTTAGCCATTCTGTCGGTTATATCAAGATTGTTGTTATCGCAAAAATGTATATAGCGCTTTACAAGCTCGAAATGTGTACGTTGGTTCCTTTTTTGATGACGCTTACACCCAAGGTCGGGTCAGACGAATAATAATCTGTGGTAGATGGTAATGTATTGTAGCCGGTCAACACAGAAACCAAGAAAACGCTTCAATTCGTATATATCTTACTGGAATTCGGTATTGGTTTTAAATCGAGCGTATTTGATCATCCTCTCAAGAATAAACTGAATCACTTCGTCATCAAAGAATAATGAAAACACTTGAAAAGCATTATAAGACTTCAGCTTTTCGTATATATCTTTATGCACCACATTCAGCGGTTCAGGAATGCAACAGTTTACTGTAGTTTTAATTTTTTGGCTGGTGGTGCATTTGAAATAGATATTCGCAAGGTATTACGACTCGCACCAGAGGATGTCGAAGGCTGATTCCAGTCAAGTCGTGATATGCCATCAAATCATCGTCAATCAGCTCTTCGTTCGTCTGTTCATCAACATTCTCTGTTTAAAAATATCCGAAAACTGCAGAATAACTATTATTTTTAATAAAAATCACCCATAAAAACACAACAAAATCGTATTATTTGAAGGCAAGCTAACCAAAAACATATGAAAACACTGTCACAGCTAACCTCCAAACGTTGCGCGCAGGCATCACCTGATTTCAGTGACATCCAGCGGTCATCTTATGCATATAATACTATGTTGAAACAGTGTTGTCGACTATTTCATCATTTGATAACAATATGTGATTCACACATGTTTTATTTTTTTCCGTTTTAATTTTTTTTCAAAATGGGTCTATTTTCAGGGCTTTAATAAAAAAAATATTAAAAATAGAATAATAAATAAAATTTATTGAATTATGTTAATTATTGAAAGCTATCATACCAATCTGTAAATGCTGCATAACAACTCGGTGGGATTTAGCTTTATTCACAGTGAAAAAAAATCATACTTTTCATCTATTTTTTTGATGCCTATAGACATCGTCATGGAGGTAATGGGTTAAAGGTGCTCGAGATTTTATTATGAACTGTTTGAAACTCGATCACTAGGTACCCGTGAAAAAACTCACTCGTGAACGACTGACAAAGTGTTACAGTAATTAAAATGTGTGGTTGTTAAGGTGTTAATAATGTTGAGTAGGATTTTATGCGTCGTTGAAGACGGTTTAAATGGCATGAAAATATATTTACGGTAATTCCTACTTTTAGGACTTATAAAACTCAGTAACCTCACGAAAGTTTGTTGACGCAATTAAATTATTATTCTTTTATTTTTTTATAAATTCAATAATATTTTTACTATATTTATAAAAACAGTTTATTTTTAAACAAGTTCTGCTGTGTAATTATATTTCAACTGAGAGTTTGATAATGCCTTCAGAGGGCGAAACGGCTGTCACGCGTAATAATAATTACACAGCAGAACTTGTTTTAAAATAAACTGTTTTATAAATCTAATAATAATATTATTGAATATATAAAAAATTAAAATTAAAATGGAGTTCTACAAATTAAACTTGATAACAATAAATAAATGAAATTATTTTCTGATGACGACAGCTAAAAATGCATTTTTGTAAGTCCATCAAAATTAACAATCTACATCTCAACACCCAGGCCTGACAGAAAACACTTCCTAATTTTAACATGCAAATTATTATGTTTTTGTGACAGGAAAATTGAGCGAGTGACCTCGTGACTCAAATTCAAATACGTAGACCAGTTCTTATAAGATTATCAATTATGGCGTGCGTTGGTTTAATAATTACTGTTGAGAGAGCTAAACCAATACAAATTATTACAAAGTAAATACAAACACGATTAATGAAATGTAAATGCTAGAGGGTAAAGCCCCGCCTACTGAAAGGTAAAACATCATAAACTGAAGCAATAACAGAATATCCGCTCACGTTTAATCCTTTCAAACAAAGAAATATAAATACACAGCTTAGCACAACTACAAACAGAGGGCCGGTATTCTTGTCAACAGTCGTAATGCAATTAGAAAAGAAAATCCTCGGAAGCATTGTATTGCATAACTGTTATTACAGTTGGCATTAGTCGGGCGCAAATGCAAAAATGGTTCAGGGCACTCATGAATCACGCGACCATAGTTCAGTTTTGACTGGAACCATCCCGCTTTTCAGTACTCTATCCATTTTGGCTGAAGGAAATTTCGGGACGCCAAAATGAACCGTTTTCAGAAACTTGGAAACGATCGAAAAAATCACATTTTTTCAAGCTTAATTTGTAGATTTGGCAAATGATTATGCACAAAGCAAGGCTGAAATTTATTAGTGTTCTTGTTTAAAATAATTATTTGTTCTTAAATTCCTAAGAAAAAATAATTTAACTTTCGGTGTTCCCATTGTATAATTACTTAATGAAAAAATAAATATATTAAAACTCTCAGATCGAAGAATTATATCCGACTTAATATTTATGTTCAAAATTGTAAATGGTAGTGTAGACAGCCTTGATTTAATTAACCTTATTGAAATTTTAAATACCCATAAGAGCTACTCGTTCTAAAACCCTGTTTAACTGTAACAATTCCAAGACTGAGCATTTCAAACACTCGCTAGTACCTAGATTACATGAAGATAGTAATTAATTTATCATGTTTCGATTTATTTGTGTTCTTTAATTTCACATGCAACCTATCAGAGAGGTAGATTACCTGGTGAAAGACCAGCATTCAGTATTAAAACGCTGCTCGAAATGGCTTTAGCCGTATTTAGGGAGTCTTATGAATTATTCACATATAAAAAGAAATTTAATTCCGATTGCAGCTAATATTGTTTATTAAAAACATATGCGCAGAAATGTTGCTTGTGTCTGACGGAAGACTTAGCAAGCGGTGGAATTGTTTATTTCATGGCTGATTTATGTTTTTCTTAGAAAATACCCCCCCAACCCCTCCCCCTAATTTATTGATGATAAGATCGGTACATTTTTATTTTTTCGCGCCCTATGGCCAGTGTCCTATTTCAGCACATAAAATTCTGGTTACATGAGTCATGGTGCATGTTTTGCTGTATGTACTATTAACCCGTTGCAATTGTTCTCGGGCGTACAGTTTCCCGTACACGACACGTGATTGCAAGTCGTACACACCGCCCTATGGCGGACGGTTAAATTACACAGTGGAGTGTGATATACGCAAAGAGATTTATCTCGTGCAATTAATCCACTCACTGTTTTTGCAATCTATTTTGGTGAGAAGGCAACTTGACGTGCGACTTGCTCTATGCACTGTGATAGATGCTGTACGGTTTATTTTTAGATTACCTAACTTCTCAACTGATAAATACAAATTATGGTCTATGTACTCAACGGTCTACATATTTGACCTCGATTGGAAAGGTTTTCAGAGTAAAATAGATCATTGAGTGAAGCTTCCACTTCAGCATCTTCATGCTCCCAGTATCGCCCTAGCGAAAACAACCATTCAAAATTGAAACGTTGCTTGAAATTTCTTTAGCCGTGATTGGTGACTAGATTTTAACCTCAGGGTATTTTTCACTCTTCCTCTATCTCATCTCTTTTCCCTCTAAACTACCTTCAGCCACACAATATACCTACCACAAATGGTTATGCCATAGTTCCTCTAGCATTCACATGAAAACAATAACAAAAAATCAGTCCGAAATAATTAAAGGGCACGGTTGGTCAATGTTATTCACAGTTTTCATTTGTAATACAAATAAATTTAAGATATATACATTTTCGCAATGCGCTCAAGAAAATAAAACTTTGAAAAGCGCTCGTCGGGTAATTTAGGAAGGAAATACTAAACTAACTTTCTCAAAGTATTACATGGAATCAAAGTACCAACCTACATGTTTTTTTTTTATTAAGACGGGACAAAACACTAAAATAAACTCGAAATCTTAACGACGTAAGTGAAGAAGCCATGCACAAAAATATGCAACGGGCGGCCCTAGTGTATTGGACACACCTACAGTTGAATTTGCCCTAGCAGTCCTAGAAAATTGATTTTTAAGTGCGGTTTGTTTTAATTTTTTTAAACTTTTTTTTCTTTTTTTTATGAACGTATTACTAAGATGTCAGATGTTTCTATACGAATACCCCAGAAAATTACTAATGCGTCGTCTAGAAAAATAAAGTCTGGTACTTACAGTTTATTTTGTAATTGAAAAACATTTATAAAATTTTAAAACCGTTTTACATAAAATATTTTAACGGTAAAATACTGTATTTATTTATCTTAAATACTTGATCGTTATCAAATAGTATCGAATTTGTCTGAATTAATTAAAATGCGCGCCTTGAGCAGACGTTCGTCATTAAAGTCTTTTGTCGGCTTAACTACAAATTATTTATATTTTTCGATGCTCCCAAGTTTAGATGTACACTAAGAATTAAAAAAACCTGCAGGTTTTTTCTTAAAAATGTTGGCGACACGCGTGACATGCTTTCAATGCTCCCTTTATTAATTAGTATGCAATGTTTTGTTTTCATTATTGACTCACTTTGTACCTACACTCATTTTTTTGGTTTTGTCCAACTGCGTACAAATCTACATCATCGTTGAATATATGCATAAGATTTTAGCTCCGATGCTTTTGCAATTGACTGCTTTGCTAACACTTTGAATTATTAATAGAGTCCGTCTGGTATGCTGAATGCGTTTTGTCATACGATGGTGCCATCCAAAACAAATACAATACTGGCCGGACAATGCAGTCAAAAGAAAGAAAAACATAATCAGACGCCACATGTCTGACGTTTGTCATACTAATTAATAGTATTATTTATTCAGAGTTATGCTGCCATCTCAAATAAACGTTGAAAAAAATCTCTACTATAATATATGCAACGAAATAACAGAACACAAAATATTAGTGACCGGGCGTAGCGAAGTCCTTTTATAACTTGACCGTTTTGAATTTCATTGTTTGTACGTTCCGGTTCCGTTTCAGTGGTTCGGTACAGATTATTTTTTCCAATATGAAATCTTTTAGAATTTTTTCAACATTACGACCTGACTAAACAAATTTTGAAAAAAAATGTTTTCGAGAAAGTGACGTTTCTTTAGTCAAATTGTAACATTAATTAATTAATTAACAAGTTTTTTTTCCGTTCAATGCATGGTTTTTAATTGAGTAGGTAGGCATTTAAGTTAATACTAAAAATTTTTAATATTTCAGAGGAAGTTTTTTTATTTATATAATAAAAGAAAATTAGAAAAAAATCTACTGTTAACAGAATGTATGGTATCATGTGGTTGGAAAACATAAAATTGTTGCAAAAATAAATCTACACTTTCAAATACGCGGGGAGATACGAATCACAGCGCCGCACGGCTCTATGGTTAGTCTACTATATATAACGTGTTAAAAGTAGAAAATAAATATATTCCATATATTCAAATATTGACTGTATTGTACAAAAAATGTTTATACGTACGCAATGCGCATTCAAGGAAAGATTTGTTTGTGATAGTTTCGAAAAAAATCGTTGCTTTCGGTACAAATTACAAAAGTAGCAATCAGTGCCAACTGTTGACACGTTTATTAAGTAAATTTAAAAAAAAATGTTTTTTTGGCTTTTTTTCATGTCAGTATTTTATATTTCAAACCAGTATTTGGCTTATAATAATGTGAATAAATTAAGCGGTTATATAGTAAACCCAATAAACATCGGCTGAAGCCTGCAGCTTAGGACGGGTTTAAAGAATTTGAAAAATTCATCCAATTGAATTGAAGTTGATTTTCAAGTTCTATGAAAGTTCTGTTGTTATTTCAGCTCGTAAAACAACTGTATATAATAACAGAACTTGAATGGAACCTTCACAAAACTTGAAAACTAACTTCGAAATAAGATGAATTGTTCAGATTCTGTGAAACAATAAAGAAGTCATATTGTACGAATTTTTTCTCTTTCTGATCCGTTTTCTTCAATTTTCCCCCGATTTTTCAGCTAGATGACTTTATTTTAAATGTTTCTTATAATATTGCCAAGATATTGTAGTTATTTTTTAATGTAACGATAACGTCTCCATTAATCACTTAATCACCCTCGTGCAGAAAAGTTTTGGAAGATGCATCGAAAGATCAACATTTATAAAGTTTGATTTTCTCCTTTTTAGTATTTGGCTAAGTTTCTATATTCCCACTCCGAATAATTTAAAGATAAAAACAAAAACACCTTATTATTTTCGAATTAAGTTATAAAAGTAACAAAATACTATCTTCTTCCTACCATAGGCGTTCCTAGTCATCTTTTTGAAACCTAATTTCTCAAGGTGAACCCCATCTGTCATTAACCCAAGTTCCTAAGTAATATTACATAGTTCTATTTGAATCATTACGGTGAGAACTGAAAGTCTTGTCATGTAACAGGACCTCTGGCAACTGTTTTGTTTTTGAAGGGTGTTCGCAATTATTGTACTAGTTTCAATAGAAGCATCGATTTGCTTAAATTTACTTAAATGAACCATGAAAGTAAGTAATGTACTTGTATTTTTGACATAATAAAAACACTACCTACACTTGAATAATTCGAAATGTTTACAAAAGTTATAGCCAGCGCCTGATTAAAAGACATTTTTTTTAAATAATACGTCTCTTCGGACATGTGCGTTTTGTTCAGCTCCTATGAAATTACAAATAAAAGTTTTTTTGCTAAAATTTGTTATTCATTCCACAACATCTGATAGCAGAGCTGCATCATAAAGATTTATGCGGGGGAGGATTTAATTAAGAATTTGCCTAAGATTCTTAAATTCTGTGAGATTGTACCTATTACTCTACCGGGTTCGAGAAAAAAGAACCCTCCGAGATAAAAATGTAATTACATAGTTGAATCATGAACTCGTAAAACAAGTCCTTATCTTTTGCAATTATTCCAGCTAGAGGCATCTCTGTCCCTCCAATAGAACTCCACAAAATGAGTCTCATTTGATGATGGAGAGTGCAGTGAGACACCTACCCCAACCGACTCCCCTCAGAATGGAGAAGTACGAATAGGGTGGATTTTCAGGGATTTTTCTAGATTCCTGGATTATATTTAATAAAAAAAAACATGTGTGTATATATTTTAATGGTGTCTCGTGCGACTGGCTTTTACATTGATTCTATGAGGCATGGAAAATAAACTCATTAGTTACAACAGTTAAATGGAAAGTATAACCTTCATAATAGTGAACTTAAAGGCGTTTTTGAACATACTTTGTGCAAATAAGGTGACAGTCGACAAGGTGCAGATTTTCATCAAATAGTCATAAAATACTTAATGGAAGTAAAAAAATGTTACCCAGTTGAGTCACCGGATGAGTATTGATGCAAGAAGAAATAGTAAAATACATGTGTAAGTACATTTCTAGGTAAATGTAATTAAATATTATATTATGTTTGCTGGAAAGAACACAGAGAGTAGACGACAGGAGACATATTATAACTTTTTATGACTTTATATTACATCGTAAAGGTGTATTGAATTGATATGTTGACGAGTTATCCATTCACCTTTTAAATTTAGAGAATCACCTACATTAATCATTTGGAAATTTGAAAAACAATCTTCTCATGTCGTCTACCCTCTGTGTTCTATCGACATAACACCGCTAGTTTGGTGAACAGTAGACCTCGCGTTCAAAAATTATGTTTGTGATTTTGTCTTAACTACTAAATTGAAACCAAAATGTCTTACAAAATAATAAAATTTTTGAGAATTTACTTAATTTATTTATCTGCTTACTTATAAATCACGTATTTTGTATAATATGTTTATATATACGTAACAATCTCAAAAATATTTTTTTACGTCTGTACATTTGAATGAACAATCTTCTCTTGCCGTCTATCCTCTGTGCTCTGGCATGTAGTTATCACGGAAACATTAAAGAACCCAGTTATCTGAATACTAACAAAAACAGATTGGCTAATAATTTTTCCTTTCCCAGCATTTGTTTCCGATGATAAAATCTCAAACACCTTGCACCACAAATTATAAATATTTTCTTGCTGTAAAATGCAGAAATTTATGCAAAAATTAACTCATTTTAACAGTCTTTAAATTTATTTAAAAACCCCCTAAAACTACCCGAAATAATAACGCATAGCTGTAAAAGAAGTTTATGAAAAGAGGGGTCGCAGAAAGAATGGTCCGGGCCGGGGGTGAAATGTTAAAATTATTCATTCTGGGGGGACAACACCTGATAAGAATCACGGACACGGAAAGAACCACTCTGGCATGAAAATCACCAGCGGGACCGTAAATCCCGTATGCAGATTCAAATGGTCAAAGTCTGTTATTAATGTCTTAATAAAGGTGAGTTATTTAAATAGCTGAGATGGAAAGGCAATTTAGCTTTAAATTGTTAAGGACGGGTTGTTTCGGAGAATTTGAACAATTCATCAAATTTCAACGTTCATTTCTGGGTACTGTGAAAGTCTTATTCAAGTTCTGTTATTATATCATCATAGGCTAGTTGCATGACAGAACTCAAATAATAACAGAACTTGAAAATATCTTTCACAGAACTGGCAAATTAACTTTTAAATTTGAAGAATTGTTCAAATTCTCCGAAACAACCCGTCCTAAATCTAATTCATTTTCTCTTGTTCATAATTTGCAGCGTGTGGATTAGTTAAGTTGTTAGAAGACCAATCAACTCGGAAAATGTTAATTTCAGACTTTGTAAATCAGTGTTTGAAGAAAAGTATGATCTCTGATATTAAAAAACAGAAAAAAACTAGATAGATTTATTTTTGTGGTTTTAAAACTTTTATAAAGCTATTTCGTATTCTGGTTTCATTCGCTGTACTGTACTATTTATAACTTTTTTGTTAAATGCATTGTCGCAATTCCGAACCAATACAATACAGCTGACAAGCGTTTTAGATACGATGTATTTTAAGGCTGGAATCCAAAGCACTTGAAAGAGTACATATTGTAAAGCATAACATATACCTACATAATGGGGAATTTCTTAGAACTTACTCCACGTTTAAATGTAAAAAAAATTTTTGAATTTAAGATTTCTTTGAGTGCACTTGAAATGAAATGATATAAAACTGCGCAATACAAATGCTATATTATTATTATAATAAAAAAAAATTTTAGAGCGACATGCAAATGTTTACTTTTAGTTTCTTACTAACACGATCTTTACGAAAGATTTTGTAAAATATTATTACAGAATAAAACGATATTTTTTCGATGAACCTCTTATATTTCATAAGTAGTGTAACCTATTTCTTAAAATTCAAAAAGCTGAGCGACAAAAACGTATTTAAAAAAAATGAAAATTCCTTATGAAAAAAGCAGATGGGACGCAGTGTAAACACTTTGCTCGCGGTTTAAGGAGAAGATCCTGCCAAGGAAAATAGGACGATGGAAAGCCTTACTTGCTGGCTCATCTAATATTAATTAGCATTTAATGAAGCCTACCACCCCCACCCCCACTCTCGTTGAGTTCGGTATAATGCCGAAGGGAGCCTCCTTACAAATAACTAGACAGAACTGATTTCCTTGATAAGGCCTGGAAGATCGACGTGCGTTAAGAACTTAGATAATATGTGAAAGAACCGTTTGTTTTAAGTTGTAAAATAAAATGTGGGATAATGAAGCCAAAAAATACCGTTTATCGTTTATTCACGATTACAATATAATTTTTTAAAAGCTATCTTTTATTTTATTCAAAATTTTGTTTTTTTTTAGTTTTCGCAAAACATATTCATTGTACATCTGCCTGCCTTGATCCAGTGGTAATCAAGTATTTACGCTTTGGAATTTACGGATGGGAATGGGAAATGATAACGAATTATATTGACTATATATAATTCATGAAATTTCTTTCAGGTTGAGTATATTTTGATTTTGAAGTGGGGTTCATCATTATGGTAAAGCGGAGCGCATTTTTCGCCCTGGAACACATAAAATATACACACTGTCCAAATAAATAAATTTTTAGATTACATTGGGTGTAATATCCTCTACGCTGTGAGGTCATATTACGTATTTTCATATTTCCGTAAATTGGAAAATTGTTAAAACTCGTTACTGATAACGCGTCATGTTAATATCATAACGAATGCAGTTGATGAAGGCAATTGAAGAGCTAAAATTATCCTCGAAATTCAATTCGCTTTCTTCCATTTCAATAATTAGAAACTTCCTTTAAATTACGTAAAACATTATTTTTTTTATATATTTATAAAAAATATAATATTTATTACAAACAATACAAAACAATAAACAATAAATAATAATATTTATTACAAACAATACAAAACAAAATGAACCTTTGTCTGTCCAACTGGGGAGTATTCCCGTTTCAGGACAGCCAAATTATGTAGGTATTTAGTACATAATATTCTTACAATGGAATGGCATTGCTGTCAAAACAAATTTTGAGAATATTGTTGATTGTATTCGAAGTGACAGGATGGTTTCATTATCCTTGAAAGAATCGCAAAGATGTAATTTATTACCAGGGTCAATTTGGATTTATAACGTGATTTATAAATTAATATAATAAAGGGGTAGATTTTACATCAGGAACAGTCAGATATCTGTTTTGACAGCTTCTCTTACGGAATGTCCTGAAACCACCCCAACGCAACGGCTGAAATGTTGTAATTCGTTAAATAACCGGCTGAAACCTTTTGACGCCGAGGCAACTGGAATGCGCATATCTACAGGCCATGCCAACTATTTTGTCCATTAACACACGAGCTAGTCGGTACGGATTTCTCGACAGTTTTGTTATGAGGCAACCGAGAATGTTCGCCATTTTGCATACATTACATTGTTATGTCTGTGTGTTTTGCAAGTTTAACTAAATGGAGCCATAAATGGTTGTTTCGAAGCCGTTTTCTATAAATAATATTGCAAAGCATGTACATGAAAAATAGTACGAAAATATATATTTTTTAATTTTCCTTTTTTAATACGTACCGCACATGATTTCAGAGCAAGCATCTCCATTTTAAGGAGAGTGGGGAAGAAACTGGCTATTTAAATCCAGTCACAATTCAGGCATTTTAAAGCAATATTTCAATTTCAAATTGTAATTCCCATCAAAGCAATTACGAGGGAATCATCCACCCTGGAACGAGGCAACAATGTTAAGATATATGACTTTATTGAAATGTGACTTACCCAAATGCGTCGGCTATATAATAAGATCGAGTGTGCTGAAGTAGACATTTTATTTATACGGATTCAGAAAAAATATTATGCTCTTGCTAAAAAATATGTAACAATCGTTGAGATAATTACATGCATCACTTGTACCTCTCTTTGTCTCTAGTATCTCTCTTATATTTTAACTGGGTGAGCTTTTTAATATAATTTATAATTTTGGTATTTTTTATGTAAATATTATAATGTACAGTAGTGTTTTTGTAATTTTAAGTAGATGTTTGTATATTAACTGAGTTTTTATAACTGGGTTGTTCTCAGGTAAGTGAGATTATATGCAAAAATCTAGTATAAATATATAAATATTAAAATTATTCGTGTAAAATAAGATTATCAAAAATACTTAATTCGATTGTGTGTCTGTCCGTGTAACTCTGGTTCAATGACCTTGAGTATGCTTTTAACTACAGGGTCATTTTCATAATTGGAACCGATTGTATTAAAATTCAGTAAAAGTGGTAAAATACCAAACTATTACATAATATTTCACATGCCGTGTGTCATTTTAAAGATTGGAACTGATTTGTCAAATATTCAGACTATCCCGTGATTTTTTTTGGGTCTACACTAGTAATAAAATAACAAAAAATGTATCTCTTTCCAGGTTCAGAACTTGAGATTTATGTGTTTAAAGCAAAGGAGATTCCTTCTCTGCTAAGAAAGTTGTCAAATTTAACATAGTTCGTCAATTTATTGTGAACCTGACCTCTCTACATTTATTCAAAAGTAAGTACTCGCATTTTTAGGGTCAGGTCCTCGATATAATATATCAGATCAGTAATGGCAATGCTCAGTGGAGTGAAGTCGAACAATCAAAGCGCTTCTTGGAAACAAAATGTTGTAAAAAGTCAAGTGCTACTTATGCGATGTCGTTTTGATAAATTACTTTCGCGTTCCCAGTTTGTATTGCAGCTACGGGTTTTATTTGCCTGAGTGATTGAAAGAGCTCGCAGTTTTATGAAAGAAGAGAAACTATAAACATTGATGCCCCAGTAAGATGCCCGGTGACAAAGCCGGCAGTACATTACCCTAAAACTGGAAATACAATCCTTCGCAATCTGGGCGTAAAACTCTCCACATTAACCGCCCAACTTGCGTATCTTCGCAAAGTGAAAAGTTGATTTAACGGCGGTCGCTTCTAAATCCAAACATCCCTGAAACAGGAAGGGATGGAGAGAGATCTTCACCCCTTCTTCGTATTCTCTTTGGGACTCTAAGGAGTTATTATAACTTATTGCAGTAATGTTTCCTTGTTACCCCTCCCCTTGCACGTGGAGTAGAAAGGGGCAAGCGAACAGCAAGTTGTTATGCTTATTTTATTTCTGTATGCATAAGGCTGTTTTACGACCGGAGCCGCGTTTATTTTTGCCCCAGATATAATTTACAGTTAAGATATTTCAGGAATGATAAATCGATCCGTTTTATCAGATTTCAGGTGCTCCACTCGAGACGGTTTATGCAAATGCAGTAGACATTTAAAAATATTACACGTAACCCATGATAAGGTCTGGATTTTTCCGCAGCAACGACTCCGTGCTATGCATATTTACGCGGTATCGATTACTCTTTCGCATAAATTTTAGGTTATTTTTTAAACATTAATCATATTTTAATCACATTTTAACAAGTTCCAAAGCACTACTTAATGAATGTTATAAATAAAAAAAGTAAAAAATAAAATATATCTGTAACCATTAAACACAGTTTCAAAAGGAAAAATTTCATTGCGTTTAATGATGTCAACAAATACATTTTTTTGTAATTTCAATCGAGATAATATTTCTTTAAGACTTCAGAATGCAATTAAAACCATTTGAACAAATCTCTTTATCAATTTTCTTTCTCCGTTTCCTAATGTTGTTATGCACAACAGCGCCAGAATAATAATTGTAGGTCCTGACAAGCTAAGGCAATTAATAGAGTCGCTGTAACGAAACGGGACAAACAGCGAGAAGGCTTACTTCCTGAGAAGGCTTCGAAGCTGAAGGTTGCTGGCTGCTGCAACACTTTTACCCCCTTCAAACACCCCTTCGCTAGTCCCTTTCATCTTTTAATTTCCTGTTCCGCCCTGCTTAGTGCGCTGAAGCGTGGAACGTAGCGGGCTGTTTCGGATTCCACCCCTGAGATTTTAAGGTTCTTAAATATTTGTAATTATTTTTCCTAACTACTTTACATCTGTAAAACATCAATAATATTTGTTGAAATATCTTTTAAAATATAAAACTGCACTTAACGGATTTCAACTGTTGCAAGTTTCCAAATCAAAATTATTTTCGTCGTGCTAGCGTATTACGCTTATTGCATTATTATGTTGATTTTTTGTTTTTAACGATTTTAGTTTATTATGAAAACAAACTGTTCAACATATTTTTTTGACCTAATGTTGATTAAATATATGAAATAAAGCTTAACGCAATCGTTAAAAAATCAAATAAAAAACATTACATACATTTTCAACATAGTCTAATTTGTGTTTATGCTTAAATTCGTTACAGTAAGTTTTATTTGAAAAAAAACACAAATCTCTGTTAATTCGTAATGCACTTTAAGAAACACTTGTTTCTGAAGAAAGATGGCCGACACGGCAACTTAATATATCATAATTCATTATTCGCTTTCAATTTTCAGGATATATTTGTATTTGAGTACTCGCTCTGAATCCCGAAACAGTTAGTATTGGGGACCCTACCAAAACAATATAATTCCATAATATTACGTGCATAAATTCATAATTTACCATCCACAACTGAATCAATAGTAAATCGTACAAGAAGAGAACCTAATAAATAAATAAATGAATATATACATATATTCGTAAATATGGTGTGTTAATTACCCACCTCAAAACAGACTGACGACTCAATAAGTATGGAGGTTAGTAAAGAAAACTTTCTAAAAAAAAAAAACATTAAAATTAACACAAGGGTTTTTCCGGCACTGAAAATGATAATAAATTAAGGGTGAGTTGTTTTGCAGACTTTGAACAGAATTTGAACTTCCGCTCAAACGGACTTAGAATCGATATTTAACGGGGACTTTTAACTGTAAAAAAAATGGTACTGAATGGCCATTTGAAAACAAAGTCCCATTTGAATTTCTGTGATACAACCCATCTTGGTGTTATATTTCTTTCGAATATAATTAGTCTAACAGATAACCAGATACTACAATTCCTCGGTGTCATTGCATTAAATTTATAGTTTCTCTTAAAAGCGTTCTCCTGCTTATAATACGACTTAATATGCAAAGTTAGTCAATGCCTGACATAGTTCAGTTGTCGGGATACTTGTTCTTGTTCATCCCTTCATGCCCATTAAAATCCCTAGTTTCAAGAGCTTCTCTGTAATATTTGGGACTGGCAAGAATGTTGAAGGTTTTCTTCACCCTTTCGGGCGAATGGAATAATTCTAGGAAAAAAAGTTGATCTCCTCAGCAGAGAGTGTGTACCCACTTCAGGAGAGACAACTATATACGGAAGTTTTGTGTGTCTATTTTCACACCAAACCACTTATTAGAATGTATGAAATATAGAATCTTATTTCTATGAGGCGCAAAGTACTGAAAAAACGACTAGCGTAAACAATTTTTTTATGTATTATTATTTATATCAAGTATTTTTTTGTGACCCGTCACTGAAACCCCCCCTGCATTTACAGTGTAAATGTTACTCTTGGTTGGGTAGAATTGTGAGGCTGAATAAGGTAGGGTTTATGGGAGGGAATTTGTTAATTTATATTTATTTTATTCAATTAATACATTTTTTACGTAACATTACAGATTGGGGTCTAGATCGTAATAATTGTACCGTATATTGTAGAGATATATATTAAAAGCGTTGTAGGAAGTGAAAAAAATATCGATATTTTGATCAACTACATTTAAAAAGATTGTAGCTTTCTCTACGGGTGAGTTAATAATAATAATAATAATAATTGGATGACTTGTATAGCGCCGTTTTTGTGCAAAATCACCTCAAGGGCGCTGTAAAAACTTATAATACATTTCTACAGTGATCTATGTTATAACTTAACTATTTATGGAGAAAATATACAGTACAATACTTACCTGGCAGGTCGCTTGAGATTAACACTTAATTAACATTATCTAATTGTTTATTGGAGAAATTTAGATACAGAATTTAGGACTTAATTGAAAAATTGAATATAACTGGACTTTCTCTTAGAAATGGTATATTTAATTTAAGGGTACGACAGCTTAAAAAGGTAAGTTTTTAATTTAGACCTGAATTCTGTTGGACTTTTTATGGATCTTAGTTCCGGAGGGAGTTTATTCCAAGCTTTCGGCCCAGATACTCCGAAAGCGCGATCACCAAACTTAGTATTTGGCTTGCGCTTAGGTTCTATCAGTCTGCCTACAGCTGATGATGTTGCTGATCTAAGAGTTGACTGCCTCAGACCAGTGTTCATGAACAAATTGGTACGGCTCGTTCTACAATAAAAGAGGTTATGTTGACGTCCTCGGGAGTGGGACTCCCGGTACAAAGAAATTTATTTGAGTCAGTATCCCATTGTTAGATATGTAACGCCAATTAAGAGATAAAAATATTTAATAATACAAAGCATTTATATAGCGCAGTTTTGTGTTGTTTCACTTCAAGTGCGCTTAACTATAATAAACTCAGAACAATACAAACGTATCTTTATGTAATGAGTGGTTATTCTTCATACCCAGAATACAAGTAGATGGGTGTTACCATGGGTAATATTCACAAGGACGCAAAAATAAAAATCTCTTAAAAATTTCTTGTGAACTTTTTTAATGCACAAAATGTACGTTACTTCGTGTGGGGCCCAAATGATTGAAGTTGACTCAAATACACTTAAGACTAGTGTATTATATAATGGCCTCACCGTTTAAGCGTTGTGAAACGAATACGAATTTCTAACTACGAAGCCAAGAAGCTTGAATGCTCTGCTTATTAAATCGTAGATGTATTGGTGAAAAGTTAGTTAATTGTCATAAATAACCTGAAGATCTTTGATTTTCTTTAAGGCGATGCACTACGTCGTGTAATATTTTAAATTGAGCCGCTATCAATAACAACCCTTACGTAGATAGCTAAGATTTAAATTCCCGCTTAACACCATCCGCCTGTTTTGATTTATGCAAGAAAAAAACATGTCCAAAAAGTGCCTTTTATTTTATTTTGTGGATGTTCAGGCATAAATATTTTAAAAATTTTCGATCATTTTATAAATAACTTTATTTTCCACATTATTCAATAAAATCATAACCGAAAATGGGTTCGTAAGTAGGAGATTTTGAACTTTAAAGCAGTTTTCATAGACCTTATACATTATTTTTTTGTGGGCTTATAAAAAGACTTATCTAAAAAATACTCGATTATTTCAAAGGTCAAGATGTATTCTACTCGCAGTATTCAATTAAAGCATCTGAAACATTTCTAGGCGACCAAATTTTCAAACCAAAAACACATGATTTTGCATTACCGCCTTAAGCGTCGGAAAATAATTTCATAATCAAAAACATACGCAATTATTTGATCTTAATACGAGACGATGTTCGACTTTACTGTACTAAAGCTTAGGCCGTTTATTTTGGCCCAGTTTAAGATTTTTTTTTTAAATGAAGACAAACATTCCCGGGTTACGAATAACCTAACAATATTTGAAAATCTCCTACTATCACCACAGTAAGCTGAAAATGTTGCTTGTGTTGTGATGGAGGACTTAGCCAGCCGAGGAATTGAACACACTACGCCTGGGTGGGACCCAAACGCGATGTCAAATCGGCCACCGACCGGTCATGAGATTCGATCGATATAACGTTTAAGAAGAATGCAGTCAAGATAGTTTTTAATTGAACGGTACAGTTTCAAGTCATCTGCAAAAGGTAAATAGTGAGAATGAATGATTACTGAACCAATATCGTAAATGAATACTAGAAACATAATTGGTCCAAGGTTAGACCCCTTAGAAACTCCAAAAAAAAACGAATTCACGAAAACAATTTTGGACATTTGAAACAAAACGGGGAGTGTTGTTGAAAAACCAAACAAAGCTAACTTGATTAGGAGAATGTCGATGTCAAAATTGTCGAATGCTTTTTCCAGGTCAAAATAAGCAACATCAACCTGATCACCCTTGTCAAGAGTTCTTGATAAGAAATCTAAGATGCATAGAAGGTGACATCTGAGGTCTAAATCTACATCGATGATCGTCAAGTACTGGTAGTTAAGAATATATTTGTGTCAATATTTTCAAGATGAATCATTGATTAGCAACCGGTCGGTAATTTTGGATATCGCATTTGTTATCCTTTTTGTAAATAGAGGTGATTTTTGTTAGCTTATCTATGTCCGGGAGAGACCCCGTTTTTAAACATGCATTAAAAAGTTGACATAATGGCGATATTAACAGATCGGAATATCTTTAAGTATAAATGTTTGAATTTTATCAGTTCCAATAGAGTCTTCTGTAATATTGATTGAAGTCGAATAAGGACCCAATTTGAGTCCAGATTGAGAGTAACTTACAGTTGCGAGTCTTAAAGAGGCCCAGATTATATGAAGGAGGAAAAACAGATGTTTGTAGCTTGTTGAGTCGACTTATACAAAAACGATTTGAAGAAACGGCCCGTTCTCGTGAAGCCAACATCAACTGTGAATGGGTGTTCCGCTCGGGATCAATGCTGCTAGCTCATTGGAATAGATCAATTAAAATACCAGTAGAACAGACTCAGCATACTCACAATAGGTTTGTGCATTATAGATAGCAATTGATCTGTTAACAAAGGACTGTCAATCAGACGGACCGCCCGTCTTTGCACAGAATCAAATAGGTTTACCCAAAATTTCACTGTTGGGTGTACTTAAGATTTGTACATGGTTAGCAGCTGTTCGATCTTCACTATTAGAGAATATGCTAGTCCTATACAAGACGCGCAGTTTCTTGGAAGCCAGATATACTCGGGCTTCTATTGAGCCCGGATACGTGAGCTGGTCTGATAAACTTACATAAGAGTATATCGACATATTTCATAATATGCGACTATACTTTTGGACGCACAATATACTGGAGCCGCTCCCAATCAACACGTTAGTTAATAAATACTAATACATTAATGACATGTTTACTTTTTAAATCAAAAGGGCAAACATTTGTACGAATTTAATTCATATATTTATTTGCTTGTTAAACCACAATTTCCCCGATTACAAGATATCTTATTTTTGACCAGCTGTAGTAAATCGAACAATAGTAGTAAAAATCAATCACTTTTTTGTGGAAATGAATCTACGTGCATTTTTTTCGTCTGGTTTCAAGGGAGCTTTATTATTGAATTTGTCTGAAAAAAGGTCTTAGTTTAGAAACCACTGAATTTAAAGCAAACTATAACAATAAGCCAAGTAAAATCTTTTAGATTACAGTCTACGGAATTCCATAAAATATTTCGCAAATATCAACACGTGAAAATGAGTATTTACGTGTAGTACCTATTCTGTGTTACTGAAGTTGTAGCGCGTGATGTTCCTGTGTGTTTCGTCATAAGTTTCTTCGTACGGTTCCATCTAATTTCTGAATTCGTGGTGAGGTGTTGACGCCAAGTAAGTTAATTAAAACGGTTATTATGGAAAGCGACGTGAATTAAGGGTCTCTTTATTACAGAGTTTAGTATAAGTCGCGTGCCATTTACATAAGTATCCAGGACGGATCTACACGCTTCAATACTTTCCGGCGCCTTGGGAATATTCATAAAGCTATTATATTCAGGGCAAATGTTGTCTTAAAGTGCGAAAAAATAACCACTGCCTTCATTAATGAGAATAAAATTCCCAAAATATTATGCTTAGTGAGATTGTGCTTTTGTTGACTTATAAAATTATCATTTTTTAAGATTCTGAATTTTTACAAAGTTTTTTGCATGGTTTTTATTTAAAACTCTTTTCGTTTCAAGATTAGGTAATTAATTATAATTATTATTTTTTTGTCTTGCGTTTTAAATTGGTAGAATAGTTGTCACACAGAAAAACAATAATTGGTCTGAGCTGATCTGTCCGTGTCTGCTTTAATTGGGAAAAAGGTTTTTCATTCAGAGCACTCAAAGTATAAAAATGTTTTTTTAAAACCCAAGAAAATGCGAACGAAAAACTTTCTTTCAGTAAAACAAAAACTTTTTTTTTCATGAAAAATTAGATAGTTTCCCTCATTACGCACGTCAATTTTAAAAAACGGTTATTTGTATTGAAACACTTTAACCTCTTTATCTAATTAAGGGGATGAAAAATGTCAACCTTCGACGATATTCGTAAAGTAATTTACGTAAATTATCCAACGAGATTGCATACTTCGTGTGATTTTCTCAAAACAATGGCATTTTCCAGTAGCTTATTTATTTTACAAAAAAACCTGTCCGCTGAAAGATTGCGATAAATGTGTGGGGGAAACTAAAAGGTGAAAATGACGGTTTGGATTAAATTTTAATAAATCGTAATCGCGAGGACTAATTTGATAACGGAATAATTAAAATTGGTAAAGGAATTAATAATTCAACACACTGACCGTATTTCTCTTTTTTAAATAAATATCATGCACTGGCTTTAGCTCTTTAATATATTGTTCTCTACTACAAAAGTGGTGGAAGTGAATAGTAGTCGAGAGGATCAAGTTTGACACTGACAGTAATTACCGATTTACTCCTTTTTCGAGACAAATGCCTAGCAAAAAGGCCTAATATCAAAGCGTTTCTACTTTGATTTTTTATAAAAACGCTTTAACTTTGCAATAGAATTTTACACCTTAAAAATGATACGTTAAGTAGAGAGTAAAACACTTGGATCTTAATGTTACAATCTTATAACAACCAATAAAATACCAACGTAAAAAATATCCGGTTACCAAATTCATCTTAAAATCACGATGTTTCCCGTTATAATTTTCACAAGCTATCTTTCGTAAGTAATGATAGAAAAACTTTTTTTTTATTTGAGTTTATTTAGGAAACATGCAGTTATACGTGTCAATTAATTTTGTATTTAAAATGTTGAGTATAAAGTAAATCAGTTAAGTTTAATTTTTTTATTTTTATGGTTACATGTTAAGAATAAAGTAGATATATAAAGTTATAAGTGAAAGAAAAAAATATGAAATGGGTAGATGAACAATAAAAAAGATTAAAAGTACATTGTAGGGATAATTATAAAAAAAATTAAGTGTACATATTTAACTGAGAAACATAACTCCCCCGGTGCCTACTTCAACATGGGGGATGCTATGTGGAGGGTCTTTTTAGGAAAGGAAGAAAGGAAAGTTCTGGGTAGGAAAAAAGAACCAGGGGTGGGTGGGAAGCTGGGGATGAGTCTAGGAGTGACGGACGTATGAATGCATCATTCCCACTGCGGTTAAATGTATTTTCCGAGAGAGTCATTTTGAAGAGGTTGAAAGGTTTCCCTCAACCGATACGATCTGCCATGCAGTTGGTAGACATACACATCCGCGGCCAAGACCCGGATAAACGTCACCTCATGAACCTGGGCACCCTAGCTAAGTCACCAAACGTAGCGAGCAACTTGGAGTGACCTAAGGCAAAGGTGTTAGTTATCCAGTAAATGGTTCATGCGGCGGTGGTACCCATACCCACAAACCAAATTAATTACCTACATAGTAGAAAGCCTTGTTAGTTAAATTAAATGTATATATTATTAAACATATAATTTCCACCTGTTTGTATTTTTTGAAAACGTTCTAAATAAATGTCATGAATACCACATGCACTAAAGGCACCTTTGGCCTCCCTTGGAGAAGCAGCGCCTCACAAATGTTTGCTTGGCCTCCCCTGGAGAATCAGCGCCTCACAGATGTTTGCAGAGCGAAGGGTACGTTGGTTCACTGTTTTGTTGCGCTACAGAATAGCCAAAACGAGTCAGCGCTTCCGGACATCCGTAAACACTCTCGTCCAGGCTGTAGTCCGGTGGCACAGCGCGCCCCTACATCACAGAGACCAGAGAGTTTCCCTTAAACGCATGCAAGAGCTGAATATAGACGTACATGTTATTTTATAAATTATTTAATTTTTTTCTTGTTATGTTAATCTTTTTTTGTATTATTTTTATCTATTTTTATATAAAGCTAAAAACAAAAAATAATTTAAAATACTTAAGCTACTTATGAGGGCCTCAGTGGTCGATATTTAAGGCTTTCTTTTTAATTTTTATTTGATTAATTTGGGTTATTTCACAATTTATTAATTTAAAATAATAATGTATAGTATAATTGTGGCTCGTTCCAAAGTGGAAGATACTCTCAGTCTCGCCCTGAAATATGACCACCGTTCAGAATTGAAACTTTGCTTGATAAGGCTTTTGCCGTCTTTGGTGACCAGATCTGAATAGCCAGGTACTCCCCCACCTTCTTCTTTCCCATCTCCTTCCCCTCCGTACTACCTTCAATCTTACAACATACCCCAATTGGGGATGTTATAGTCTCACTGGTTCCAGACAGTTGAGAGCAGTTGGGACCCCTGTGCGGTAATCACATAAAAAAAATAGTTTGTTATTACTTTGAAAAAATTTTGTTTTCTGTTATATTATTATTAAATTGTAATTTTAAATTCACATAAAAATATTACATGAAAGTCGTGCATAATTTTGTTAATATTTTATTTCTAGTCTTCTATTCGAAGCTTTTAGAATATTAAACGGATCAGAGCAGTTGCGTCAATATGTCTAAATAAAAATTTTGAAATTCTTATATTTCAAGATGAAAATCTTAATGATGCCAAAATCTAAGCTGTTTACCGATCGGTTGGTATTCGACGAATGGACTGTAATATTTAACGAAATTTAAATAAGATCAAACAATCGTGTTAATCACAAGAAATATAGGAGTGGGAAAAGGAGGCCTTTACTTTGTGAATAATCTGGCTTCATTTGGATGTTCTGATGTTAGTCTTGAATTTTCTGTGTGCACTATAGTTTATAGATGTACATCTAGTATTGTATCACAACACGAACGGATTTGTATCACTCACGACAAAAGTTAAAAATTTATTCAATGTATGATGATCGGGGCTGATATGTAGTGTTTTACGATCATTATTACGAATGGTGACAAATATGCAACGACGACGAAATTAACATAAAAAAAACAAATGACACTTGCTTTGGGCTTCTATTTTTCAAAATCTTCTTGCTTGCTTTCTTGGAAGGGACCTTTAGGAAATGGAACAAAACAACGGAGAGGGCAATTTGGGTAGTAACTAGTTTGTTAGGATAATCATAAAAGTGTTTCAATATTAAACTGTTTCAGTATTAGAAAACCTTTACTTGTAATTTAATAGTGATAGGACCATTATTTTTTTTCAATGCATTTAAAGAATTCCAAATACAAAGTTGATAAAAATTTACGATCGTTTTTCGCTGCATGTTGTCGGAAGTTGTAAAGTTGTTTGCTAAAAACAGAATTGTAACAATTTACTTAATGGAATACTGCGTCTTGGGAACCAGTCGTATTCAGAGTGATCAAACCCGCAGCTGAAGGGTTAACAATGGTCTGCGAAAAAACCACGCTCGCTTGTTTTCAAACAACAACAATGTTGCCGTATTTAACAACGGAAAGTATGTATCGCCATTGAAACTCCTGCAGTGAATGCGGCTCTGATTCATTTTGCAGGAAACGCTGGAATGGAAAAAATCACGTCGAGACATGACCAATCTAAATAATCACAAAATGGAGCTGGAAAATTCAGATAATGATTTATTTTGGTGATGTTTTCGTGTTTATTTGAAAACATGGAAACTTTTACTTACTGTAATATTATCTGCATTTAACTATCAAAGTTCGTATTGATTATCAAAGGTAAACTTATTTTTTTCGTTCCAGTTGATGGGTATTTTGACAACTAACTTATCCAATTTATATCAAATTTGACCTGTGTATCCAATATATTCTAAATATATTACAACACAATATATTCACAATATGATGTTGCAAAAGCTACTAATTTCCAAAGAAAAATAACTTTAAAAAGATGTTTCGACAATAATTCGTTGTGTAATTCCACCGTAATCATATATTGAAAGAATTTTAATCTTGTTACCACTTATTTTATTTTATGACCGTTACCGGTTTCAGCTTATTATATAAAAATAAAATTTATGGAAAAATTTTTGAAATAGTTTAATGTATCATTACTAGTCTTATTCTGTACAATTTTAGTATCAAAAGTGCTTATTTAATTTCAGCCAAAAGAAATAAAGCATTTGGTCGTGTAATAACATTGCCGCTATGACGTTTCAAAATAAGCTTATTTATCTTATCAGTTTCTTGACACTTTATTGCAAAACAGGATCATTCCAAAATTGTATTGCAAAACGGATTTATTTCAAACACAAATTGTAATTATCTCATTTCATTTATGATTCACTTGTTTATTTTATGATTCAAATCGAGTATTATTAAGTAATCTATTACTAAAAAAAAAACAGAAATAATTTGACAACTGTATCAGTTTTGTGCGATTTCCCAAGGGTTTTGGGTTGGAATGAGTCAATTTTGCACAAAATACCCCTCAGTTACTTTGTTGAGTGTAATAAATAAAGGTCAATAAACGTCTAAAAATAATGTTTATTTTCTAAAGACCCTGAAAGTCTTAAACCCGAAACAGCGATGGTAAAAAATTCGATTGTGTTTTGCGTTAATAACACTATTTGGAAAAATAAAATAAAATAGGTATTTTCAATGAACTGTCATAATAAGGCTGATTGTTTCGGATAGCTCTGAGATTAATAGCTGTCGTACTGGTAGTGGATATTCTCAAACTTCTATATATATAATGTCTACATTTGTTATAATCGTAAAAAATACATGATAGCGATGTACTACATATGAGTAATACGAATGCAACATTAATTGAAATCTATCAAACTTTTTAGAAATCTGTGTAAAAGCGTAGCAAATTTCCGCCAAAAATAATCGAAGCGAAAACATTTGAAACTCCGTAAAGCATTCATTTTAATTATGGAAGTACGGTTTGTTTACAAGTAATCAGAAATCAAGTAAAACTTATCTTGACCCTTAAGTTCAACTTTTAATGAAATTTCCTTCAGCCGGTGGTACAATTACACGCCATATTAAAATGTTTGAAGTTATTAACTTATAAAGGTAAGTATTCCGCTGGGTATATTAGGCTTATCCGATCCATGGAGAAATTTCAACGACAACTTTTTTCCTTTGAAAACTTTGGTACAACTTTATCAAATTGGTTTCAAACTTTTTTTATATTCCGGACAAACAATTGTGCACTACTTCTTGTAATTTCATTATACTAGCAGAGATTTCTAAACAATTAAAATTTTCTTTAAAGGTATTATTTATTTATTCACTTCATGAAGGCTTTAACATATATTCAATGTTTAAGGTAAGCTGATCTGAAGTACAACAATGAGTGTATATTAAATAGCATAAAAGGTCGAATACGGACAATATAAGCAGGTACATTCAAGTAATAGTTGTTCAATAGAAAATGCTTATTTATAAGAGTACAAGATAGGTTCTATGAAAGTAGTAGCGAAACAATATTAAGTAACATTGTTGAAGTATGTATGTAGTTATGACGTTGAAGTATATATATATTTACTTTAAAGGTTAGCAAACATTCTTTCTAATTATATATATAGAGGCTTTTGTTCTAGGATTTTTTTGTACTTTGCATGTTTGCCACGATACACTCGCATTTTTAATATCATATTAATAATAATCTGAGGCTACAACGATAATTCATTGATATTAGAAAAGTGTAATCTAATCTAATCTCTTCTGTAATTATAAATGCCCCTAGAGAGAAAGAATCATTAAACTTTTCAATAGTCAAATCTCCGCAAGAGAATAATACTCGATCCGCCCTATTATTATACTATACATTTATGTCTCATATTGGAAAAAATCCTCTTTTAATATCAATCATAGTGCAATGATAAATAGACTTATAATGCATTCATTCATTGACTGACCCAATTCAGTTATTAGAGAAAACGGTGACTTAATTCTTGAAATCACAATGGATGGCTATTATTGGTAAAAGGTCTTTGTGGAGTAAAAATATTTTTCTATAAGAAATTTAGCATTTAAATAAAATTGGATGAACATTAAATAATCATAGAAATGCTGATATTAAAACAATACTTTTTACAAAATCTATTTGCTTTTATAATAAATATAAATTACCAAACTATAGATATATTTTCTCGAATACAATTTTAATCAAAAAAATCCATTATCAGTACCTACTCACCAATTAAAAGATTCATTATCCCTAAAACTAGCTTTTTACAAATAAATATTAATTTTCGTAATGGCCTGTTCCTTAAAATTCTATTTTGGTAATTTATTGTTCTTCAAAATTTATTTAATATTAATAGTTCTTTTTTATTTAAAATTATCGTACTAAACAAACCATTTACACGTAATTCCTTTCTTTCCATTGAATACCTTTATGAAAAGCTCTTTTAATAAACAATAAAACGCTTAAAAAAATATGTACCTACACAAAAATAAACAAACAATGTATGATGTTATTTCTCGGTACTGTGTATTTGTTATGCTCTTTACTCGCAGAGGTTTTTGGGTAAAAGACCCAAATTTTGACCCAAAATAATAAAGTACAAAACATGGATAGTATTGTAATGCACTTCATAAGAACAGCTTACAAAAGCTGCAACACAGTAATGTTGCTCTAAGAAGAACCGGTATAACTGTAGGTACTCTTATCTGATATCAGTAAGTCTCGTAATAACGGCTACAGGACTATCTGCTAAGTGGGGCTGACTGGACCGTTTCTAGATCCTGGCACGGAGTGTGAACTGTTAGAGAGTCTGCTAGATTTTATCTCAGATCCTTGGATAAGCGGTCAGTTTAGAAGCTCTTACCTTAGCAGTTTGGGCTTTGAAAGCTCCGTAATTGGATGCCACATTACGTACCCTTTGTGGGACAGTTATATAAATAATTATCACGTTGATTTTCAACAAATTTGTTGATTTTCAAGAAAATCAAAGGGTTGTTATAATTGTAGGGTTTGTGAAGATGAAAGTATCCATAAAAAATATTTACCTCGGGAATTTACGAAATACATATTCGAAATTTGGAATTATTAACTAATAAAATAATTTTGGTATATGCTTACTTTATCGCTTCTCTGAAATGATTTATAATTCATTAGTTCGATTTTTTTAAATAAAAATTCATTAAACTTGAATAATTTTATGCACTACGTAGGAATTGAATTTGAAATCATGCACTCGTGTACCGACAACCGAAATTAGTACGTTTAATAATATAATAATAATTATCTTAAATATTCATGAACTTGAGCTGAAATTGAAAAATTACCTGAAACTTCGAGAAGAGTCCATATCTGTATTATTTTTTTCTAAATCTTAAACCCTGTTATTGATAAATCTTGTGTTTTTCTTAGTTATCTTTTTGTTATTGCTTACAATATTTTATTATTACTTACCTAACTTTACATTAAAATTGACTTCTAAGTCCCCCACCGAACAGAAGAGCCTTGCCTCTTTATGGCGAGGAAAGGCTATGTTCATTATCCTATATAATACTTTATAAAATATAAAAAAAATATTATTTACTGCAAAAAATGCAAATATAAAATACAAAAATATATATTTTCCGCTATTTTAAATTGAATTGAATTACGTTCTCGTTTATGAAATAGTACAAAAAGCAATCACATATTTACATTTTGAGCAAACTGCGATGATTCCATAAAAAATAAAACGAATTAGAATTGAAATCCCTTGATTAGGACCTGTCAAAAGGGTCAATAATGTGAAATGAAAGGCCATGGCTAAGACATTCAAAAGAAGAACGGCAAAGGGGCGAAGAAAATGCAGTTTAATAAGAAATATCGCCTTCATAAAAATTCTACCGTCTAAGGGCCGTTTCTATAGGCTTTTCTCGCAAGGAATGAGATGTTACCCACTCAGTACTCACCCTTTTTCATCAACGAAGGTGGGGATGAAAAAGGGTATGTTACATCAGCACATGTGATTATCTTCCTTTTCTATGAAGGGTAGTTTATCATTGGAGACGTGCCGTGTGCCGGGGGAGGGATGTTTCCCGCTTGAACAAGAGGTGAAAGGAAGCCATTTGTTGGGAATCGAGGGTAAAATTGAGAATTTATCTAAAGGCATTATGTTTAGTGATAATGAAAACAAATAATTGTCATTAATTGGCGTTATCATGATAAATTGAAAATTGTCTGGATCTAAAAAACACAGAATTCCCACCAGAATCGTAATATATTATACGTATATATATATGATCTGTTTCCTTATCAATGTAAGTAAATTAATAGTTTTTATAAAATTTTGTGAAAAACAAAAATTCATCGATTTTTCAAATATAATTTTAGATTATAGTTTGACTCATATTTTGATTATAGTTTGACTCGTTGTTATATATATTATATCAAACTAAATCTACTGACCTACGTAGTTTTTGATTCATTACCACAAAAATATCACCGTAACCCCAAAGCACCTCAAAAAATATTAATATACTCGTATCTGTTACCGAAATCTCACGTATAAACGAGCTTTTTCTCGGGCTTTCGCCACCTACTGCTTTCAGTAACGGCCGCTGAAGCTCGCTAGCTTCGTCCTTGCATAAAGCTTCCGCGCGCTTTAACAAGCCGCATTATTTCGCACAACCTTTCTAGGAAACTTGAAAAAGGCAGACGGGGAAAAAAATAACACTGTGAGCTTTGTTTTTTTTATGACAAAAAATTAGAGCTTAATAAATTCACAAAGGTTTATGTTTTTACACAGTGAAAAATAAGTTCCGAGAGTGAATTTAAATCATTAAACGGAATTTGTTAAAAAATTTTGTTGGATACTGCAAATCCTAAAACATTTTCAAAACATAAACATTATGATAAAATTATTTAATAACATGTAAGTTTGTGGTCAGTGGTAAAATTCTGATTCTTACTTTCGTAATAAACTAAACTGTACTTCATTTTAACAAATTATCGGTATTGAAAATATTTTTCTGCGAAACTACATTGTTGTAAACTTTATAAATACTTATTGTGTTAGTAAACTTATTTAATACTTCGCCAAATATTTACTTTTGAAATCTAGCGTTCCGCGTAATCATTTATTTCGAAAACAACGAAAAGCCTCTCAAAACCAGTAAAGTAAATGTTGGTACAATTGGATCGTGAAACTTGCCAGAATTGAAAAAAAATATTTGAGAAGTATATTAATAAAACATCGTATTATTTTTATTACTCGTTTTCAGTAGCCCCGTCGGGTTCTTAACGCCGTGTTTAGACTTTAAGCTTCGTCTTATCTCTGGCATCTAGTATCAGTTCCCGCTGTATCTCGCCTCGTCTTTATGAAACTTTTCTATGTGCCAGTAATGAGTTTCGTCGCGGGCGTTTTAAAGTTTCAACGACAAATATTGCCTTTTAATTGAATTCTTTTTCTCGAAAGTTTTGCACAAATCTTTGCAAAGCTGGAATATTTATTGAAAATCGAAGGCTTGGCTTGCTGGAATTTTTATTTAATTTAAACACATAAAAGATGGAAACTTTTGCGTTTTCTTTGTCTAACAAAATTATTCTGTAATAAGAAAGAATAATATCGCATGTCCTTGGCACTGTATTCTTTTACAATTGAAAAGAATTTTGTTTGATAAGTTAAACAAACTTTTTTTTTAAATTGGCCTCTTGTTTTTATAAATATACAAACTTTTTTCTTATATTTTTATTCAACAGTTTCACGAAAATATAATGAATTGATTTATTGTCCAAAGCCTTCAAACTTGGTTCATTTTGGAAATGGAGAAGGGAATAAATAAAATTATTTACTCTTGTATTTAGTTTGGAGAACCTCATCCTGATTAGTTACTATAGTACATGGTTAATTTATGTTACTTCTGGAGGGAGTACATCTCTTATCTCATCTCATCTGTAAGTATCAATAAAAGGTATTCTAAGAATTGAAAATTATTAGTTAAACTAAAATTGTTAAAAAAATACCTTCAGGGCCTATGTCATCTTTGGAATGCTGTGTGGAGGGTCTTTTTGTGGCAAGAAAGGCGTGGAACTGGGTCTTGAAGAGACCCTTTTTATGGGAGGGAGGAAACACAGAGGTCGTCAAATCATTTCACAGCCGAGCTATTGAACTTAAGAACAAGTCGTAGAAATGACCCGTTCTCATGTGACAAATTTGAACTTCGTACAAAAGTGGTACGGGCCTTTGATGTGTTTCCCGACTGCGCACAGGTACCGAACTAACAGTGACGCAGTTTCGACAAAACATTTTCCAATAAAATAATATATCCTTGACCATATAACAAGATCTCTCGCCTTACTGTCATGAAACTAAACATAATGGTATACATATATATATATGAAAACTGCGCATCTGTCTTATATTATCGGAATTACATGACGGAGTAGCAAAGTCGTAAAGGAAACGTAACGCAATTTCATTCCATCCATTTACCTAGAATATTTTCAAGGGCAAACATTTTTCTTGTGTATTTGAGTAATAATTTATGGAGCACATCTCTTGTATATAAAACTTGCGAATAAAACGATGGACGTTTATTTTATGTGAACGGAAGCTGGGGCTGGCGAGGTGATAGATGAGCCGCGCGGGGACCGGGAGATGAGAGATCGCTCACTCCGAGAGGCTGGAAGGGGAGAAGATATGGACCGCTGCCGTCAGAAGTTCCTTATCAGATAAGGATTAAATAAATTTCATGGTCGCTTAGCAATTCTTAGAATGTTAGAAACATTTTTTTAGATCCTTACTAGAGCACCTTATCCAACTTTTCAGTAAATTTATTTGTTTTATGGAATAATACGTCATTGTTTGTACAGTACAATACACAACTTTGTAACCGTGATAACGTAACGAAAACATTCTGAAATTTTGCAGTTTTTTTCTGTTTTCTAATTTTATGCTGGCGTAAGTCTGGATTATAAATTACAAAAAAAACGCTTATCAAATTTTTCTAGCTCATTTATTTTATTTGCCGCTACCCTAATTTTCATATACATATTTCGTTATGAAATCATGTAAAAAGTCGTTTATTATGAAGTTTGATAATTGTCTTGAACGCCTAAACAGATGTTACAATATTACATGAAAGTAGGTACTAATAGAGTTTAATAAAAGCATTATGAAATATAGTTTTTTAAACTAATAAAATTATTTTCGTCCGATTTAATCTATGAATTAGGCACTTTACCGTTTCGCGATTAAACAAGTTTTAAATATTACACAACTTATTAGAAACCATTTTCCACTCAATAATGGATGGTTTTTATTTAATGGTTGCGTAAAATTTAAAAAACATGTTTAGTAGAAAGGGTGAGTAACAATAAATAATAGAATACCAATTAGTTATTGACACTAAAGGCATAAAAATTATTGCGATAAGAGAAGATGTTGGAATTTTTGAGGAAAGTCGAATCAAAAGCTTCTACTTATAACAGAAAAATCACTCAAGTGGTTCGGGCGTGGGTTCAGTATTTCAACAAAACGACTACAAAAAGGAGATTTCTCTGCATTTCTGATGATTAATCAAAAGGTACTGGAATAGCTAGAACCAATTGAGACTAGGCCTTATCTGAACGCAGGCCTCTAAATAAGTGCAAACTTCATGAGAAATTGTTGAGTTGGGCGTGTCTTTTGTCTTAGCTGTTAACATTGCGGAAAAGAACATTATGATGACGATGATGATTCATTTAACTTTTACTTAACTACGACATTTGAAAATATCTGTTGTATTTTTTTTCAAGCTTTTCTCTCTAAAAAACTTTGTTTTGCAAATTTTGCTCCTTTCCATCGTTTTATTCGCGATTTTCGTTAAGGCTAAACGATATCGCTTACAAAAGTTTCGCTGCTTCCCGTAAAAGTTCTTATCAATTTCGCAGTTAGAACTTTTCAATCTACCATAATGCCCACCGTGGAATCACCGAACCGTCTCTGGTAAATAGTCCTCATTGTAAGACACTAATAGAACTTCTCGGAAAGGGGAGGATCGCAAGAGACGAGGGTGGACCGGAGGTATTAACAAAAGTTAACTTGGAAACTCTCGCATAGTAAGTGAATGGTGAATACTGCATGCCACTGTACACTGTACACGTATTCGTATACCGTATTCTGGCTGGGGGAATGTTATTCCCTCTCTAACACCGAAGTTAATCCCAGCTCTTGATATTATATTAAATTCTTGTAATATCACTTTGTTTGTACCTGGTATGAGGTACGTGTTTCGTCTTGGTATAAAGAGTTAATATTACTTGGCACTGAACAGTTAGATACAGTATAAATGTATTAACCTAACCACCAATTCTCATTGCGCAAGAAGCAGCAAGTTTACAGTTATACAGGACGCTTTCTCAACACGGTTAACTTTGACCACTCCTTCTGGTGCTCATTAAAATGACTTTGGAATGATTGGCCAGCTTTTGTGATTTATTTTAAAAATAATATGAAACTTGCACGCTTCATTAGCAAATACCTAGATTTTTATTTTTATTTTTTAATGATAAACTAATGCTTATAAAACAAGGTTTTATGCATAGCACAAGGGATAACCAATTATTATAATCAATAATTAGTCGCCTGAAATATCAATAAAAATTGAAATTATCTCCCGAGTAAAAATAAATGCCGCCGACAAGAATTGAACTCGCAACTTCTGATGTCCGGTCGGCTTATTTCCAACACGCCAAATAATTCAATATGTACTAGTACTAGTTGGAAATAAGCCGACGTGGCTCAGTGGTCCAGAGCATCTGACGAAAAACGAATCTTATCTGATAAAAAATTTATATTACTGTTTAATTTATTTTTAGGAAAGCCTTGGGAATTTAATGGTTAATAAAAAAGAGAATGCTCTTTTTTTCATGACATTATTTAGAAATAAAAGTCACAAGGTACAAAGTATGTAACGGCATAAGAAATAAATAAATGCTGAAAATTCTGAAATGCTGAAAATTCTATCTTGTCGTTGTTATAGAGATAAACCCTTCTGATAGACGTTTTCCTTCATAAATATTTCTTACAAAAGCGGTTTAACTGCTTTTAGGGCGGCATTAGGCAGGTACTTTCAAATTTACGCGATGTGAGCTTATTTTTATTGCCCCTACCCTCATTTGAAGTTCATGAGGATTCTTGGGTCCAAACGCTACCCCTTCTGACCGTGAATGAGATCATGCGCCTCGGTAATCCCAGATTTGGTCTTGGGAGATGATGATGGGCTTACGGGGGCTGCCGAAGATACTCTGGCGAGAACATCTCCGGGCGGAACTAGTATCCCAATGCGAGGTGTCTGCTCGTAATCCGGCTTTAGAATTTAAGATATATCTTAGTAGCCACGAGTAGCTGAGGATTGAGAGATTTCTCTTTTCATCTTGTGTGATAAAGTGCAGTGTATGAATGAGAGGATTTCAATGATTTATTTCTCAACCTGAGGGGGGAATATTTCACAGGGGACGCTGGACGCTATCGCGTAATACAGAATATGAGCAACACAGGACACCTCTGAAGGCACTTAATCAAAAGCTTGCAGTAATGGATCCACTGACAGGTTGCACTTTCAATATAATTTATAGATCTTAAACTTTTACCAGTTATATAATATGGTTCTAAGAATCTTAGGATCATAAAACACTGGACTAAAGTCTATTTTAAGAAATATAACAACGTTTTATTCTATAAAAAAACGACGTTGAAAATATGTACAAAAATTCTGGAATGTTTATGTAGAATGTTCAGTTTAAAGTGAAATGAATTCAATTAGGTATCATACATAAATCATCATTGTATGATACAGATTGCATACCTATTAAGACCGTTAAATAATATCATCGTACATTGCATCAGAGCTCCCTCTCTCTCTCTCTATTACAAGAACCATTGGACTCATTTTGTTGACAACCTCACAAATACGGAATATTTGACTGCACAGAGTATTCACTTTAAGACCTACTAATTTCTCAATTACAAGGATTATTTTTATTCGATTTTTAATGTATAAAGTTTTCATATATGCCTTTTTTACATTAACGCCACACAGGAGGTCCTGAAAATAATTTTCATAAAAACCTATGTCATCCAAAGAAGGAGAGGAAGTTCTGAGTAGGTTGGAAGGAAAAGTTGTGAGGGGTGGGAATCTAGGGATTAGTGTGTCCAGGAGTGACGGACGTATGAATCCATCCCTCCCGATGCTGTACAAGATGATGGATCGAGAGAGACCAGCTCGAGAAGTCAAAGGGTCTCCCTAAACCGGCCTCTACGAATACGGCTCAGCTGGTAGCAAACCTCACCCGATAAACCCGGTCACCCCTGTTGAGTCACTAAACGTATCAAACCACTTGGGATGACCTATGGCAGAGGTGTAGGTTATCCAATAAATGGTTTCCAGGGCGGCGGTCCCCATACCCGTCTGCCAAATTACAAATTCTGTTGATAATATGAAGTACAAGTACAAAATTAATACATGAAAATGTATTAATTTTGTACTGCTAATTGGTAGGATTGCATTACATGATATTTAAACCCTCACGAACCACCAACTCTTGATGAAATATGTGCTCCATGGCTTGGGAGTAATAAACCAGCGCTAACAGGAATGCATGAACTGCGGTGAATAATATCGGCAAATAATTAAATGCGGGCATATTTGGGTCACTTTGGTAATATTGATATTGAATCAACGTTCACAGGTGCATTCTATCAATAAGTGCGTATAACCAAAACCTCATAGATCACAAGGCCAGAATACTGAATCATATCAGCTTCCTAGCTTGTATGGGGGCCCCTAATTTTTTTTTTTTTTTTAATTAACTAAAACATTTTAAGATGTTTAACAATTAAGAATAATTAAATAAAAATTAAAACGATTTTTTTTGTAAAGTCCCATACAAGTTAGGAGGCTGCTTTTGAATGAGTGTCCCGGCCTAGGAGCTTTTGGTATAACGCTACCCTTTAAATTCCGAGGGATGGCTTGTTTTAGTTAATAATATGATGTTACCTTGTGTTACCATTAGTTGGTTTGTAATCAAGTAGGTAAGGTTATAATATTTGAGATCACATAGTCCAATCGAAAAAAATTGGTTCCATGATAACTCAATACTAAGACACTTCAACACACCATTAAAAAGTTATTTTTTTTAATGATCAACTAATGTCTGACAAGGTTTTTATGCATAGCACAAAGGATAATAAATTATTATAAGCAATAATTAGTCGCCTGTAATATCAATACAAATTGAAAATATCTCCCGAGTAAAGTGATTGGTTTAAAAGCCTGACAGTAGCCAAAGAATAGCTACGCCACTGAATGTATTTTAATGTTTTCATTAGAACGTCAAGCCATAGAAGAATTTCGAGAAATCACATCGTATTTGTTTCTTTGTTAATTCTTATAAAACACAGAGGAGTCACAGAATTTTCAGCAGTGGCTCAATTCTAATTCGTTGTGAGGGGTTTTTACTCTGCCCTTGGCCCAAGATGTCGCAACGCCACAGTATAAAATTCATAATGTTAGCATTAACCATGCGCAAAAACCATTTGCGTTAAATTTCGGAAAAGTTAATTTATTACTACAAGCCCCGTGGTGATTTAAATTTAAAAAAGGATTTAAGAGCTTATTTGAATAACGAACACATTAATGCTATTTTCTTGATAGCGCGAAATCACACGCAACTTATCTTACGTAACGTAATATTAATGGTTATGCTAAATTATTGAAAATTCTAGACCGTGAATTATTCTTACGTTTTATAAATCAAATCAATATTTAAACGTTTTAGTTTAGCAGGGCCTTTCGATTAACTTTTTTTTAAAATGGCTCTATTCTGTTATTTGCTAGATATACGAGTAGATAGGTACCTTAATAGTATTTGTCGGTGATAGTAGTGCCTTAATCTCGAGAAGTGAAGATTCGTCTGTATGAAAGTGAATCGCTATTACAATTGATGTTTTTGTTGCACATTGGTTATATAGTGGTTATCGTTAGAGGGGTTACGTCGCAAGTTCGATGCTCACGTATATATATGTATCTCTATGTAAGGTTTATTTACATTTACCCAAGCATGTTTACTAAGGTCCAACACATCAGTTAAATTTAAGCTCGGCTTTTTTGGAATGTCGAGTTACCGCGGCTTGGAAAATTATCTGCATGTAAGTCGTCGTATGGGCCTAGATATTACCAATATTACACGTATTATCCAAGATTTAAATAGAGGAATGTGCTTTTTTATTTGTAAAACCAAAACTTCTGTCTACGTGAGTGGTATATTTATGCTCTCTACTAACATCTCGAGCTTTCAAAATGTCAACGATACCAACGGCAACATTTACAAGTTGATTTTTGATTTAAATAGAATTTGTTTTGTTGGAGTAAGTGCACCACTATTCATGAAATTATGAAAAAGAAACCGATGAAAACAAATTGTTCTGACGTTGAAAGATCCCTATTTTAGTGAACTTTTATTATTGTTGACTATGTTTGTCTATTTTAGAGTGATTATTTCTTAATAACTTCAACATAACTTAACAGTTTCTAAATGAATAAAATGGTGTATACTGATAAAATAAGGCAATTTGCGTAAACTTCTGGATATAATATCTAATATAATTACTCATGTAAAAATCATATTTGACATTTTCACTGCTGCTTACCACGGCTTGTTAATTTAGTCAGCATGAATTTGAGCGAAGAATATTGCACATATCGAGGATATGGATAGACTGATAAACCGGGCCTAAGCGACTTTATTTATTTTATTTATTAATCTTAAGTTAGCTCACATCTTCGTGTGTGCTAATAGTTTTATAAACATATAAACATGTACATTGTTTGGCAAACATAATCTTTCTTTAAATATTTTACTAAAGTCACAAAAAAAGAAACATTAATAATTGAGATAGACATATTTTCTTAATTCATTTTTGAACTTATTAATATTTTCTATCACAGAAATTTCCTTCGGGATTTTGTTATAGAGTTGAACGGCCTGGTACATCAGAGATTTTTGGGTGCTTGTTTTTTTTCTTGTTGGCAATCTAATTTGCTTAGAATTTTTCGTCCCGTGTCCGTGTATCTCGTTATTGTAATTTATTTTTCTTTTCAGTTCCTTAGACATCATCCCTAAGTTAATTTTATGTATAAAAATAAGTACATTCAAATACACAGTTTGCTTCACCGTCAAAATATTCAGCTCCTTTATGTCTCTTATCCGTGTGTATATGTTGCGCTTAAGTATTATTCGCATTGCTTTATTTTGCAGTATTTGCATTTTTTTCATTTTCTCTTTATTGCAGAGAAAAAGAATAATTGAACAGTAATTAAAGTGTGGTGATATAATTGTATTGTATATTATCTGGCATGTTTCTTTATTTACTTTGTTTCTGATTCTACCAAGAAATGATATTTTTTTTGCAATTTTTTTAATTGTATAGTCTGCATTTTTTGACAAGTTCAATTTTGAGTCTATAATAACACCTAGATATTTAATTTCTTCCACTTTTTTATGATTTCTCCATTTATAGAAACCTTCGGTTCCTCGTGCGTATTTGTTCTGCCTATATGCATGTATTTTGTCTTATTTACATTAAGTTTTAATTTATTTAGTTTGAGCCATTTTGACAATGTTTCTAAGTCACTATTTATCTTTTTGATTGCTTTCTCATAATTATCTTTTGCAATATAAATTAGTGAAATTAAATATAAATGACGAAAGTCAAAAGATGAATTGCCATTTATATCTTCTGAGCGACAACTATTTTGGTTCTAACCCTGTTTCCAAGTTTACTCGATCATATTACAAAAAAAATAAATATTATTATTTAAATTTAGCCTAACAAAAATTGCATAATTTCCGTTAACCGTTTTATGTTTACAACTGTTTTCATTGGAGAAGGTTGCTCCTCTAAAACTAACATTATCTGCTAAAATAATGATTCATTTTACTTTTTTTGAATCATCAGAAAACATTATAATTTTTTAATATCTTAATAATAATAACTTCTCGGAAACCTGATGCCAACATAATTATTTACATTCAGAATTCTGCTAAAAAACTTGATTACTTGATACAACAGCATTTTTTTCTTTCCATGTTATTCCTACGAAACTCATTTTGCGTATAATAATGAGCTGAAATAACCCATTTAAAGGAGAAATAATAAAAAAAAAATTTGGGGAGCATGCGAGATCATATTTCATAGAATAACATAACAACATATTTTCTGTGCAATACAGAATAATACGAATATAACATAATATTATTTTAGTGTACAGAGAATATAAATAACTAGCATAGACCCGTAAAAAATCATAAAATATTGTAAGACCAACTTTTAAAAAGAAAATGAGACTTAAAAATCAAACGATATTTGAGTTCATTGAACGTGAATAAAGCAGATCACAGACTCCGAAATTAGTATTTTTTACGACCGCTGTTGCTTAAAATAAACAATATCATTGTAATTCCAGCCTTTTTTTATTTTATACCTATTGCCGATAAGGTTTTGCTAACACCGTGATAGTTCGTCAGGGCAGTATAATAGAATAACTTTTGAAGGTTGTACTCGTCAGTGGGAAATATTTAAGGATAATATTGGTAATTCAAATTGTACGGTAACGCATTAGGTCACGTCACGCATGGGGTCTGAAAAATAGGTTCTATCCTATATCTGCCTAATTAAACTTGCGATTGCACCGCCCCCAAACCAAAACACCAAGTAGCACACAAGGTTGCACTTACCAGCTTTGGGTATCTTGATGTATGTGGATGTAATCTCGCAATTTGGTAATGTTCAGATAGATGAATCACAAATCACTAATCACCGCACAAGCACGGCGATCATCACTTGCAGCGATTAGGTTTTCCGCAGCATTTCCATCAGATTATCAGAACTTACTGATAGGGAACTTTTCAATAATGAACGCGATCAGCTGACGTCGTTGGCTGACTTCTGATACGAAAAATTGGTAGGTAAAATGTTTATTTATTTATACGCCCATTGGGCTTTTACATACGTAGTTCATAAAAAAAGTAATATTCTGAAGATTGCAAGTTCACAAAAGTAATAGTAAAAATACATATAACCATATCCATATTATAACAGCAAGTAAATAGTACAAAAATAAGATTATTCCTACTCCTAAGTTATACAGACTTAAATTAGTTAATAAATAATGTAAAGTTTATATGTAAATGCTAGGTAGTGGCAGCAGTAACATGATACAATACGACACATAGTGTATGAGGCCTTTGAGTTAGAAAGCTAACGAAATAATTATTGGTAGTATTGTTAACAAATATACTGCGTTTGACTGGTTGTAGTGGCCTGCTAAATCGAGGGCGATCGGTCAGCCATTTTACAAAGTTTATATAAAAAAATATTGTGAAGATTATAAATAAAGAATAGTAAAGCAATAATATAACATTCACCTTTAGACATACAAAACCAAGCAAAAAGCAAATCCAAACATGATAGTTTGTAGGTATAAGCCTGTTTTGTCAATCTTGAGGAAATAATTCAATAAGAAGTGCAATAGCTAGATGTTTATTGTTTTAATTTAAAAGTTCTAATATTTTGGTTTTAAATTTGGAAACCGATTGGAAATGATAGACATCGATTGAACTATATTTGTTTCCAAGTGTATGAAGCCTTTGAATTGGAGAGTTTACAAAGTAATTATTGGCAGATTTGGTAACAAAATATAGAGCATTTAAACGGGTATCACGGGTAGGTATACGCAAATTAATTAAGCTCGTTAAATCGAGGGCGTCCAGGTTGCCATTTGATATATTGAAAAGGCAAACTAAGTCACTCACTGTGCGTCTTGTAGTTAAATTGCTTAGGTTTAGTAATTCCATTAGACAAGTATAATTAAGTTCTTCGATTGGTATTCCAAGTTTGTAATTAATAAACCTTAGAAACTTATGTTGTACTTTTTCGATTTTTTGCAGATGAGTCTTATAAAATGGAGCCCAGATTGTTGAGTTGTACTCCAAATTACTTCTTACCAATCCTGTATAAAGCAATTTGAAGGAATTAATTGTTTTAAATTCTTTTATTGTCCTCAGAATGAACCCCAGGCATTTCATGGCCTTGTTGGTTATTTCATTTATATGAGAAACAAAAGTTAATTTACTGTCAAATAATATACCAAGGTCCTTAATTTGTTCGACTCTTTTTAGGACATTGTTGTTGATGCTATATTGATTTTTAATGGGATTTTTGATTCGGGTAAAAGTTATTGAATGACATTTTTCAATGTTGAGAAACAGTTCATTAAGGGTGCACCACTCTTGTAGCCTCACAAGATTTGATTGCAATACGCTACAGTCATAATGATTAGTTATTGTTTTGTAAATTTTTAAATCGTCCGCAAATAAAAGTATCATAACTCCATCGAAGATGGAAGTTATGTCGTTGATAAACAAGGAAAATAACACTGGGCCCAGACGTGACCCCCGTGGGACTCCGGTGAAGATTTCAAAGTGATGTAAAAAATGTGAATTGATTTTTACTGATATTTTTCTTTTGTGAAGGTAGCTTTCGAACCATCTTAAAATATGCCCAGTTATACCCAGGGATCTTAGTTTATTTAAAATAATTTTATGTGAAACTTTGTCGAAAGCCTTACTAAAGTCTGTGTACACTACGTCTGTTTGAAGACGATTGTTCATGGAATAAGTTATATATTCCTGATATATCATTATGTTTGTTAAACTAGATCTTTTTGCTATGAAACCGTGTTGCCGATGTGAAATTACTTTATTGATTTCAGGCGAGAGTTTAGAGAGCAGGACAGATTCAAGTATTTTCGGGATTGACGACTGGATACAGATAGGTCTAAAGTTGGATATATCAGATTTATCACCTATCTTGAATATTGGAAACAGAAAGCTTGTTTTCCATTTTATTTGAAAATGCCAGTTTTTATGGACAAATTAAAAAGTTTAGTTAGAGGATAAGTCAATACTGATGAGCATTTCGATAAAAAGATTGGTGGAATGTTATCCTGACCAGCCGATTTGTTAAGGGCAAGGGATTTTAATTTGGTTCTTATATCACGTTCTTTAAATATACATTGATTGAAATCGATATTATTATTATTAGGTGTTATGGCGTCGAGCATAAGTGAGTTGTTTGTAGAAGCATAGATTTTACTGAAGAATTCAGCAAACAGATTAACAACTTCTTGAGAATTATCGGCCTTTTTGTTATATAAATACATGTTAGAGGGAATACCAGAGTCATTGTTGTTAAGTAATTTTGAAAATTAAAAAATGTTATGGGGGTTGGCAAGAGCCAATTTTTCACAGTTGTCGATGCACGTCACAGTTTTCGATGTTAATATTTTATAGGTTTACAGGCGGTAGGTATTCGTCGTATCCTCACGTGGTGAGGAAGCAGAAATTGTTGGATGAATCCGCACAAACTTAGCGCAGGCGGCGTTCGTGTGCGGACTCAAGAAATGTATGAGCCCTAGATCTGTCATTGGCTGGGAAGCAGAACAAAATAAACACAAACATTAAATTGAGATCGACAAAAATTATAAATAATCCAGTGGTTAAAGGCATTGACCCGGTAAGACAGATATCCTGGATTTGATTCCAGGTAACGACCGTTACCTTTTGATTTTCTGTGTCTTGTTCTTTTTCATGTTTCGTGTATATTTATTAAAGAAATCTTCTTCTTCAATGGTACTACTAATAATTGGTATTATACTGCTTTGATGAAGCCACGGTGATAGCGAAACCTAGTCGGTAATGTTTATGAAAACTCAAAATGATGTTTATAAAGTTATTATTTTATTTTAAATTAAACTTTCAATTCACAAAATATAAACTTTAAAAAAAAGTAATCATTCAAATGTATTATCAAATTATTGAAGTATATTAGATTATCTGAATATAATAATAATATGATAGTGGTGTTCTAAAAAAATGAGAGCTTCCAATAACCCTCCTACTGAGTAAACATCGTTTACGTACATTATTCCATAACGACCCAGTATTAGATTTACTATCCTTTATTAGTTTTGATTTACTTCATAGGCCTATTTGCGGAGTTTACCCTTAACAGGTAAGGGTTGCAGGCTTGGCCTCGTACCCCCTTTGCCTCCTCCCACTACGGCAGGGCTCTAGCCAAATAATGCCACTTGTATGATAAATGTTCAGACCGAAATGTAATTAATTTAAGAATTATGATACAGAGAAATCGTGACGTTTCGGAGTTAATTTCTTTGGTTAATTAACAATAATAGTAACAAGGTTCAATTTAAAACAATAAACTCTTCGTATTATGAAGTTTACAATAATTAATGTCCACGCTTGTGTTTCTAATGTTTGTAACGGCAAAAAAAAACATTTTAACAAACAAGTTTATGTAAAAAATAATCAAATTAAATAATAAGACAATGTGTACGTTTTGTAAGCTCTAAAAGATATGCAAATGATTTTTAATTTAGAACAAAATAATATCATGCTTTTTTGTTTTTTTTATTTATTTGAATCTTGACTCGATTTACACGCTTGCAGTATATTTCATCGTCCATCGTATTTAAGGTTTACTTTCCCATGTTTGTTTCATCTTTTGAACCGTTCAAATCATTTCATTCCCTCGCTTAAGCACTGAACATCTTGCTACCAAACAAACATTATGAATTATATAAATATTTCACTGTATAATTGTTTAATTTATAACGCTTAAGGGACCATAATCATAATTTTCTAAAATAATTAACCAAGAAATGTCTTACAACATCAGTTACGAGAAGAGAGAAAAAAACACCACATTGTTAAATAAGTGTGATTTAAAAAATCAAAAAATTTCCGTGCTAATAAATTTATTCTAAAATTTGAAAATATATGTTCATGTTAATACTCAGCCAGATTACAAACATGCATGGGATACAAATCTCGTAAAATTTAATTACGAAGTGCTACTAAATAATTACGGCAACAAAACAAAGCGTGACTTTGCGTGTCACAAACGCCCCACTGCGGCGGGTTCACTGTAGGAGCCAGACCTCTGTAAGCCCTTAAAGCCTGATGGGACGCTGCGGTGCGGACTCCGGACTCCGCTAAGGACGGGCTCTGAAACTTCATTTCTACTTGTGGTCCAAATATTCTGCCAATGAGTCCCCAACACTATTCAACTTTAAAAGCATGTATAAAACAACTAACAGTATGCGCCCCTGAGGTGATGTCTCACAAAAGCGGCGCTATACAAATCATCCAATAAATAATAAAATATATTATCAACGCGTTTATTTATGTTTTAAGCTTTTCCATATAGTTTCACCTTTCGGATTAAAAATTCTGGTCAAAAATTGATGTAATGATTATTTTTTTATTTTTCGGAATAACTTTATTGAGTAATACCTCAAATTGTAATATTTAAATATTGAAGACAATATTAGTGATTTCTAAACGAAAATCTGAAAGAGAAAAATCAGAAAAGGAAACGGTCACATCTGGGACTCGAACCCAGGACCCTTGTCTAGACGAGGGTCCTGGGTTCGAGTCCCAGATGTGACCGTTTCCTTTTCTGATTTTTCTCTTTCAGATTTTCGTTTAGAAATCACTAATATTGTCTTCAATATTTAATGATTATTTTTTGAATTTTAAATACTGAAAAGTTCAATCTGAATTAAATTATCAAATAATCATTGTTCCCACTTCCCCAACCACATGCGTGAATTATCCATGTTATATTACTTTTAAAATATTTTGAACCCCGTTTCACTTTTTAAGTCCTCCGTAATAAAAAAGAAAACTATTATGCTTGAAGGTAAAAGTACATGAATGTTTTTTTTTATTTTTTATTTGTTACTGGCTGTACCCCGCCACGCATTGCTGTGGATCAGTCTGTCTGCACAGATAGAGAAACAATATCGCGTGTTGCTTTTAGGTCCAACAGATGGCGCTGTTTTAAAAAAATCGTGTTTTTATCTGTCGTTGGTGACATCTATATAATATTGGTATAAAAAACAAAAGCGTATTCGAATGCAACGATGTGTCAACATTTTAAAGCGGGGAAGAACTTTTGGAGATTTAAGATTTTGAACAAACGAACACTCACATTTTTATTTATTTATATATAGTATTATTTTCAACACTCATAAATCCATTTCACTTTAATTTAAAGTAAATCATATTGAAAACGTTATTATTCGTTTATTTATAAAAGTGGCGGATCATAATTTGATAATGTTTTTGAACGCTTTAACAGCTGTCACGATAACAATAAACACAGACTTTAAAAATAACATAATTAAGTTTGTATTACTTATAAATATAATATATTTCGATACTTAAGTCACCTAATTACGTATAAATATTAAGTTCTGCGTTACCCTTGAACTTGTAAGTTTAAGGAATATTATTTTTTTTGTGAACTTGAATCCAAATGAGTGACCTTTGGGTTTGTGCTCACCCCTCAGCCAATCCAGTGATACCCATCAATGCCCTTCAATCACCCATCAGAACTGACTTGATTAATGGTTTATCTACGATATAATTCCCCATATACCGAATATACGCACCAGCCTGGATAATACGATTCGAGATTTCCATGTCGAGCTTTCAATAATTATTGTTTACCATTAAATTAGTTTTGTAACTTGACGTCCCTGGGACCTGCCCGCAAGGCTTCCATCTGGAAGGGGTAGGTACCTAGAAGGTACCTAGATACAACCGTGTTCATAAATGTTGATACTCCCATTCTCAAAGGCAAAAATATTCCATGTGAAAAATACTGTTGAACATGTTATTCTGGACTATAAAGCATCTGTTCGTTTCTCAGAAACAGCAAACGGTAAAATCTCATATTTTCACTCCATTTTTTGATGGATTTTTCGATAAATTTTCCATGTTTTTTCAATCATGAGCTATGGAGCATTGATTTTTTATTTTACGTTCTAAATATATAACAAGATTACAAGCTTTATTGTTTTTCTTCGTGTGGTTGTGGATTATGGTTAGATATAAAAAGTGAGTTAGATTATCCACCCAGTCCACGGCAATGTGAATTACTTAAGTAATAGTTCAAAGCAGATGTGCCTCCGGTGAACTGATGAAGGGGACATTTTTCTATTATGATTAATAAGGTAGACCCTATAAAAGAATCTGATATTGACAAAAGGTATTCATATAAGTTTAAAAAAATCTTGGTACTGTAATTATTCGCGAGTGAGATGTTTCTGAACTCGCGTACATCAGTGTGCGTTCAAGCCATTTACCTTGAGACGAGGATGAAGTATGTAGGGAAGCTCCCAGCCAATGGCACTGGCAGGGATACAGCTCGACTCCGTGTAGGATATAGGATGTATGTGCCGGGATAACAACAGTGGGTAAAGTAACGTAGCAATATTCCCGCACAGCAATATCGACGCCGGGGTGGGTGCTTTAATAAATGTATCACCCTACACGCGGGAGATGGCCGTGCCAAATTCGATCAGCTGCAATATGTTGCCATCTCTGCTCGACTTATCTGATAAAGGATGCTGCGGTACGTGCCCTGGTTATATTGAGCAGGATAACGTATTATATTGATTAAAGTGGCAAGTAGCTACCTGAGTCAACAAGTGATTAATTGTAGGTTGTTTCAAAGTCGTAGAACAAGGGTAATTTTGTATAATGTCGTCACGGGAAAGCTACGTCGCTGTAACCTACACCACCTATAAACATCGATTTTGGCGTAGACCTATCTAGGATCTAGGTCACAAAAAATTATTTTGCCATTGGTTTTAGATATAGGTTTATTCGATTGCTTTAAAAATACTCTAATAGCGGAATGTCTTTACCGTGGCATTTTAATATTGATGGTAACCACTAAAGTATTTTTTTAAATCCGTTAAGTAATTAGCGTTAACTAATTTGACGGCCGGCATAGTCCAGTGGTAACGCATTGGACTGCCATTCCGAAGGTCGCGGGTTCGAACCCGGCGTGCGCAAATAAATTTTATTTGATTAATTTGTGTTATTTCACAATTAATTAATTACAATAATATATAGTATATTTGCGGCACGTTCCAGAGTGGAAGATACTACCAGTATCGCCCTGGTGTAAGACCACCATTCAGAATTGAAACGTTGCTCCAAAATGGCTTTAGCCGTGTTTAGTGACTAGATCTGAATAGCCAGGTACTTCCCCACCTTCCTCTTTCCCTTCCCCACTTACCTTCAGCCTCACAACATCCCCCAATTGGGGACGCCATAGTCTCACTGGCTCCAGACGGGAGCAGTTGGGACTCTTGTGAGGTATTCACTATAAAAAAAAAAAAAAAAAAAAAAAAGCTAACTAACTAAACGTAGAAATATTTCTACTCGGGATAGGGCGGAGAAAATGGAAAAAAAACTCATTTCGGTTGTGATTACACATTTCTGTGTGAAACTCTTTTTACCTCCAATTAGTCCAATTTGACCTCCAACGCTACCAACGCTCTAACGCTGAATGACCGGAAACTACTGAATTCGGTCCCTGCGAGATATATTTTTGCTGATACATTATTAAGTATGTGCTTCACTGGGTGCAAATAAATATTTATGTATATTTTTTAACTTATTTTAAGTTGATAGAAATATATAATTTCACTTTCTTAACTAAAAAATGGTTCCGTGATAACTCCTGACAATGACAATTCAACACACCTTTAAAAGGCGATATAAAGTCATTAAAAGTGATAAAATAAAAACTTTTCAAAAGTTTCTCATGTAACCTATTTAACCTAGTATTTGTTTCATCACTTTTTATAACATTTTTTATAGGTGTGTTGAATTTTCATTTTGATGAGTTATCCGGTCACCGTTGTCAAGCTACCGAGAAGGAGATTGTATGTATAATAATAATATTAGTGATGTACTGTCTTCTTTTCTTAGTAACATATAAAGATAATGATATCCTCACTGGGATCTCCCGTGCTGAGGATTTCATTTACATATTATAATTTAATTATAAAAAATTAATATTACAACAAAGTAACATATAAATTTAATTATAATATTATATATCATGAAGTATAATTTTTTTTAAATAATTTTAAAATAAGTAAGAAAGTGTTTTTTTGTATAGTTCAGTTTATTATATTCTGTTTTAGTCTGTTTGAATCAGTATATTTTCTATTTCAGATCTCCCTATATTAAGTATCCAGCTTTTTATTTGAGATTTAAATGTTAAAAATGTTGATGTTTTTGAGTGAGAGTGGTATTTTACTGTAGAGTTTAATACTATGATATAAGAGGCTTTTTTGCCCAAAAGTTGTATTAGTAGTTATTTGTTGGATAAGTTTTTGACCATGAGATCTAGTGTTTCTATTGTACGTGTTTGTTGTTATTTCTTGGGTTTTGTACTTATGAATGTAAATGAGTATAGTTTTAGAATATAGTTGTTTAATTGACATGATTTAAGATTGGTGAAGATTTTGTCAGTGCTAGTTCTTACAGGAACTTTCAGTATAATTTTCACTATGGCTTTTTGAGTTTTAATTACTTAGTGGATTTAGTATATTTTTATTTGCACTGCCCCATCCTATAATACCGTATTCTAATAGTGATTGGCAGAGAGCCATGTAAATTTTGATTAAGTCTTTTTTAATGAGCACATTCCTGATAGTTTTGAAAAAAACTTAGTTTTTTAATTTTATTATCTAAATAGCTAATGTGTTTGGTCCATATTAAATTTCCATCAATTTTTAGACCCAGATACGTATACTTTCAATATTTACTGAATTTGTGTACAGTTTATTATTTAGTCTTGTATAGTGTTCACGTACTTGTGATGTTTTCATAAATGCTGTATTCGTGGGTATAAATCCATTTTTGGATTTTGTGGATTAATTGGCATTTTTTATGTTCGTATAGTCATCTGAATTAAAAGGCGTATGTTATATTCGTATAGTTATGTGGATTTATAGGCATATGTTATATTCGTATATTTAGGTATGTAGATTTATAGGCATATGATATATTCGTATAGTTATGTTGATTAATAGGCAAATGTTATATTCGTACAGTTTTGTGAATTAATAGGCACATGTTATATTTGTAAACTTTTGTGAATAAATAGGCATATGTTATATTCGAATAGTTTTCTGTTTTTTACTAAGTTTGTTTCATGGTATAATTTTTTTAGTGGAGGTATCTGGTTTAAAACTAAAATGTATTTTTATGACTTCCTTCTGTATTATTTTTATTTCGTTTAAATGCGTATAATAATTATGCATTAGTATGTAATAGCACCTCTATGACTGTTCCGTGATTTTTTACGGGTATGCTCTAGGGAATTCATAACTTAGCATTTATTTACAAATATTATTTACGATGGTTTCAAATCCATAGTCAAAACAAGGTGAACTGTCAAATTTAAAATTAACATCTCCGTCAATTTACATTGAAGTACCTGTAATATATTTACTATCTCAATGTAAATTTAATATATATTTTGCAGAAAATGGCCTTAGTTTAAATTGGTTTGACAGTATCTACGCCGTCTTCGACATTCAGATGTATAATGCCAATTTCTATAGTAAAATTATCCGTAGCAAGGGAATTCAAATAAAACGTTTCGAAAGCATAAAACCAAAGTATTTAAATTTCGTATCTCAATATTAAAAACTTGATATTTACGAAATAATTTGAATTTTGAAAAAATAAATACATTCTTGAGGTTAAAATATAAATACCCGAGAACGAAATTTTATATCTTTTTGACCTCTAACTACTGAGTAATCGGTATTCAAACTTTGAATTTGCCTGGAGCGATACGATAATTCAAAAGTTTATACACCGGTACCTTAGAACTAGTTGCTGTAGTTAGAATCCTTGGGCTGTTAGAGCAGGTCTCACCAAGCGTTCACAGAGCTTTTTGAAAAGTAAGAGCTTGAGAGTTTGAATTTGGGTTATGTGGCCTCTTTTCGAAATCAAAAATTCCGAAAGAAAGTTATAATTATATAATTATAATTATAATTATAATATGTAAAAAAAATCTTTAAGGTCTCCCCAGGTTTCTTTTTGATGGTCACACTCTTTTAATAGCGAGTTGATTTTTCCTTAGTGGTTAAAAACTTTGTTCAAAGATCGCTGATTCGATCCCTTCATTTGCACTTTAAAAAATCACTACTACCATTATTATTATAACGAATCAATCACTTGTAGATGAATATTTATGGTACATTTTTCATCCACTGTGCTAGCGAGTTACGATCAACGAATAAAAAAAAATGGTGAGATAATTTTACACATTTTATGATGGCTAAACAATGCTTAAGAGAGTAAACCTTAATCAAGAAAATAGTGAAATGTTAATCTTTTTTGATTAAAAAACACCATAAATTGAACTTATTTGTTTTTAACACACTTGGGAAACCAATAATCTGAGAAACTGCTGTTCAAAACATATGCGTTTTATTTTTATTTTGGATTCTTCATTACAAGCACCCACCAAACTGGTAAAGCAATTTCTCAATTTTAATTATAACACTAAAGCACACATATAACAAGAAGTCACACTATGAAATTTTGATAAAGAACATGTCAGGTGACTATAATACATAGACATATAGATCTAACACAGTCAACATACTCATAAGTATACACATACTCACAGGCGCACAATAAACTTAAACACACTCATACGCATATAAATATTGCATGCATACAATCAATGGATAATGGATAAACAATATCTTTATAAAAATATCTCAAAGTTTTTTCTTGCGTTCAGTGGTATAAGTTGATCCACTCTTTACATCCATAGGTATCTTATTAAATATAGGAGGTACAAGATAAGTGAACGTTCGTCAGCCGTATTTACTAGTAATTTTTCAAATGGACTTTCATTTTGACTAAAGCTCGTACAGGTAACAAATAATTTATTAGGAGCAGTGCGTGTTACACAAATGAATTAAAATTTAAAGTTTTCTTCACTGAGACAAGGATCCCGCCTCGTTTCACAGTATATGTAGATATTTTTAAGTATGTATTTTTTTATTGTGTTGCAGATTGTGCATTGGCAGCATGTGTCGTATTAAAAAGCCATGGCGAGGAAAATTTCTGCTGATCATTTGTGGGATAATACTCAGAAATGCACTTATCACATTTTCACCGTAAAACGGCTCTTAGGAATATTCCAAGCGACCGCGGACCTTTTGGTGGCGGGAAATTTAAGCGTGTGACGACACCTTATAAATAGCGGCTTAAAGACTAGTCGAAGAAAGCGGGAGAGTTAAGGCGGGTGATGAAAAAAAGTTTCAACTACTTTTGGCAGTTGGTCACATAGTTTCTGTAGCAAGTGGTTAGTCACATAGGGTCTGTAGCAAGTGATTAGTCACATAGTGTCTATAGCAAGTGGTTAGTAACACAGAGTATATAGGAATTGGTTATTCACATAGTGTATGTAGCAAGTGGTTAGTCACATAGTGTATGTAGCAAGTGGTTAATCACATAGTGTCGTAGTAGCAAGTAAGTAAGTACTCGTACACCAAAGTATTAAAGGATGAAAAGCAATTGATTGAAAGGATGAAGAAGGGTTTAGAAAGGGGAATGAACAATAATTTGGCAATGGATAACAATTCTAACCTGGAAATAAATAACTTTTTTATATGAAGCAAATTTTGCATGAAATATCATATTTGCGGAAGGTAACTTGGTATCTATGATATTATAAGCCCTCCTCAGGAAAGTGTCTCATCAATCGTGATCTTCGTCGCTAAATGAGCATCTAAAGAATGACTAAATTACTGTACTTATAACTTGAAGTATTTATTTTTCCTTTCACCAAAACATTTTATCTAACGCTTTGGACATATCCTCTTTTAAAATATTTCAGGTAAAGACATCTTATAAATAAAAACGTCGCGACGCGTCCAAGACAGCGGGAAAGTGACACCGCAACGCCCAGCGCTCGGCGGACGTCGCGCGGCGTCTGTCACGCCACGTCTCGTTGTTCAGACAGATGGCTTGCTCCCTGCTCGACCATTATGTTAACATGACAGCCGGACAGATATTTCCAGACAAACGTTTTTGTCAAACAAAAGATTGAAAAAAAAATAACGGCTCGATTCCCGGGTGACAAACGCCGGCCTGTGTTGTGTAAGTGTGTATTTTAAACGCTTACAAAATGAGCAAGATATGTTGGACGTTGTTTCAAAATAATTCACTATGTATTCTTCAGTTTTTCTTCTGAATAGCCTGTTAAATATAATAAAACGTAGCCCAAAAATTGGTGTGATTGTATATTGAATTTGTTTTCTACCTCTGGGTATCATTATGAAATGGATTTGAATGTAATAGTAAACAACAAAGTAAGCGATAAAACAAAGCCACCCTGCTATAAAACACAATACTTTGCTTTTGCTTTTGTACGTTGCTTTATGGAGTACGTCTCTAAAATCTGGGATCCCAGATATACTACGCACAGACAATGAAAGGACTGAGAAAGTTCAAAATCGTTTTCTACGATACCTTGATTTGAGTCATGAAGATTCAGCTGCGTTTTTCGGGTTTTCGATCATAGAAAGTCGTAGAAATTCAGCAGAGGCAAAAATAGCCACTTGTATAGTAGAATGCACGTAACTTCTTCAGATAATCCAATTAGGAGTGACAACAGACAAACCAGACAAATTCTGAGAAAACCACACATTAAACGTTTCTCACTGCAACACCAACTCAAAGCAAAACACTTTCGTTCACAGCGCTTTATACATGTTGAACACTTTGTAAGATGAATTCAACTTATTTAATAAAGCACCTCATTTTTTAAACCCAAAATTAATAAATAACATACACACAATACGTATTACCACACAGACCAGATCAATCCTCTTTTCCTTTTAGCCGTTTTACTACCTCCCATCATCCCAAACCCATATAATAAACATTAATAATTGGAAAACTTATGTAGCGCCATTTTTGTGAAAAATCACCTCAAGGGCGCTGTATACATGGTAAATACTAAAAATGTTGGTTTTCCAAAATAATATATAAATAGGGATGACAAGAAAAATATGGCGTTATAATTTATGTGGTTGTAATATAAGTAAGATGATGACCCCTGAAGAGATATTTTTATTTCTATTCTACTCATAACGTTAAACTACTTTAGCAGTTAGTCAACAGGTACATCAACACAATATTTTCTTAAATGCGTATAAAATAACACAAAGACGTACATATTGAAAATGGTACAATAAAAAAATAAAAATATGATATTATGAGAAATCTGGAGAGATTTCAAATATCATCATAAAACATTCGTGAAAAAATAGAGTATTCTGAATAACTTATCTAGAATTCTTAAAACTATTTTGAAATTTTGCCTCTGTTACACAAAATTGTGACAACGTACTGCTTTCCAGTCTTGTAAACAACGCAACGTTTCAATCAACAAGTATAATAGAAAAAAAAATAATAGAGGGTTTAAACCTTCAGAACTTTAATCATTTTTGTACAGTTTGCAATGTTTTCTGTGTATTACAAATGCACTATTTATATCTTATTTTGTTATTTTCCGTAAAAATACAATTTCAAAAACGAGATTAAATTATCTTTCCGGTGTATGCATTTAATATAAACATTACTATTTATAAATAATAAAATTTTAATATCAAACGTGAAAAAATGTTGCCAAAAACAACAAACTACATTTTTATATAAATTTTACTCCAATCACAGAAAAATTGAGAGAACTCAATATTTTGAAAACGGTGACCGGATAAATCATCAAAATGAACATCACATCTTAAAAATTTATATAAAGTCATGGAAAGTGATGAAACAAAGACTTTATTAACTGGGTTAAGTAGGTTAGGTTAGGTTAGGTTAAAAAAAATCTTTTTAATAACTTTATATCACTTTTTAAAAGTGTGTTGAATAATCCCTGTATTGAGTTAGCATAGAACCAAAACACATTCGTTTTTTTGGGGGTTTTTTTAAGAAAACTTTACCTTCACTTTTATCTCGTTCATATAATAAAAAAAATGAATTTTTTTTAAAGTTAAGCCGTTTGTTACGATAGCTGCGCAAAATATGAATTATTCATTTTGGCTATTTTTAGGATTTTATTAATGGGTTTCAGTATAAATATTTGAGACAAATTAGAAGAGAATTTTTTTTCTAAGGTCATAAAATAAGCATTTTTGCAGAAACATAAAAATACTTGAAAAACTTTACTAAAAATATGGACGCCCTGTCATATATGACCCTCAAACCCTGGAGGGGTTAAATATGGTTTCACAAAAACGTTTACTTAACGTAATGTTGAGTAATTACACTGAATACTTCAGATTTTAGAACCTAATTATAACATCATATTTCTCTGACTAGAATATCATTGTAATAATTGCAATGTATTAGTTTCGCTTATGTGAAAAGAACTTCTACTTTTCAGGAAAATACGGTTTTTAATGAAATAGTTAACTTTGTTTAAACCACTATTTTAATAAAAATTACTTCCATATTTCAAAGCCAAAGGTTCCTTCATCAGAATACAGAGTATACTGCAAGTTAAGATATATAGGAATCGAAAAATATGCATAAACAAATGTATAAATGTCGTAGAAACTTTGACTAATTTGGTATTACAGTAAATATAATTATAGTATTCGCATGACAACAACTTTAAAAATTAAAAAAAAAACTGAATCACGGAGCTACCAAGGTTCCTAAATAACAAGCAAAAAAATATTAATTGAATAAAGGTATTAATTTTAAAATAAATTGAGGAAGTAATTGAATAAAATATTTAGAATATTTAAATATTGAAGACAATATTATTGATTTCTAAACGAAAATCTGAAACAGAAAAATCAGAAAAGGAAACGGTCACATCTGGGACTCGAACCCAGGACCCTTGTCTTTCCGTGACAGTGCTCTACCAACTGAGCTAATGGGACCCTATTCCCCTCGGTCATTTTTAACTGTATCATACTTCGAATAAGAACCACTAACATTGTCTTCATTTTTTCACCGGACATTTTTATTGGCAACTATCTTTATGAATGATCGCAAGATTCAACCCGAACTAAATGCAATCCAGACAGCGTCTTTTTAAAGGGTCCTGTGTTCGAGTCCCAGATGTGACCGTTTCCTTTTCTGATTTTTCTTTTTCAGATTTTCGTTTAGAAATCACTAATATTGTCTTCAATATTTAAATATTACAATTTGACGTTTTACTCAATAAAGTCATTCCGAAAAAATAAATTTAGAATATTATTATTGTTGCACTTGCAACATTTTTATTTTTATACGCCTATTCAAATTTGGTAAAGGCTTAAACTTTTCACCAAATTCCAAAACGTAGAAAGATGGACTAGCTAAAAATGAAACAAGCAATATCCTAAAACTTATGAAACAAGCTTTGTACAATAATTAAGTTTATTGCTTTAAGTTTTTCATTCGTTTTGTTATTATTTAAATATTGTTTTCTTATTTGTGTTTTCTATTGTTTAGTAACAGTTATCTTATTTAGGTTTTAAAGTATTTATACTGTTTGGTATGATTTGAGATTTAAACTGCCAAAAGTATTTTGGTGATTTGTTTTTGGGGTATTATGCCGTGTTGCGCTACCTCCTTCCTTAAGCCAACGTTTCAGACAGCATTGCAGTGACCATCATCAGGGCAGGTGTGTAATCATTAGACATTACAGTGTAGTCGTTACACATCTGCCCTGATGATGGACACTGCAATGCTTTCCGAAACGTTGGCTAAAGAAGGCGATAGCGCAACACGGCATAATACCCCAAAAACAAATTGCCATTATTATGCTGTTTGTCTATTGTATATTATACGAGCTAAATTTATTATAATAATAATGTGTATTTGTATTAAATATACAAAAAAAAACAAAAATTATGCTTTTCTTAATAAATCAGGTTGGAGAAAGTTATTTGTTAGGAATAATTGTGACCGCCAACTGGCTAGGATTAATAATATATTTTATATCATAGAATAGAGTATTTTAAGCAATTAAATCCATCCTAACCATAATAAATAATAAGTAACCAACACATCTCTTTCCCGGCACAGGACAAGTGAAAAATTTATAATTTATATGAAATCCCAACTTTCAAAATCTGATTGCTGTAAATGTCTTTGTGTTTTGCCTGCATGTAATCAAAGGTGCTCTAAAAGACTTGCGCCATAGATCCCAAAAAGATTTAGAAATAAGCCGAAGTGGCTCAGTGGTCCAGAGCATCTGACCGGATATCAGAAGGCGCGGGTTCAATTCCCGCTGGCGGCATTTATTTTTACTCGGGAGATATTTTCAATTTGTATTGATATTTCAGGCGACCAATTATTGCTTATAATAATTATTTTAACTTTGTGCTATGCATAAAACCTTGTCTTATAAACATTAGTTTATCATTAAAAAAATAACATCATCTTTTGTTTATCGGAAAAATACAGTGTTGAGTCTCGGGCCAAGTGGCGTAGTACAACTAGATAATAAATCCAATATTCTATTTCGACATTTTAACTGTCTAGACTGTAGACCAAATTAGTCCCCAGCCTCTACTGATTAAGACTAAATAAATAAACCACAGCGAATTATTTATATTTCAAACTCAGTTCATATTGAAGAATAGAAGGATTCCTAACCACTGGCTGTAACATAATTTGATTTAAATCAGTGGCAAAAGGTCATTATTTATAACTGTTAAACTCAGAGCAACTCTTGCGTATATTGTCAAATACTAGACATTTAAAAATTTTATCGGGCTATGAATTTTGGTACTTACTTATGCATTTTAAACCATATTGAAACAACTACTATCGTTTCTTTCAGAGACACCCTGTAAATGAAAATTTTTTAGCTACCGGCAGTATGGACGCATAGCGTTAGTTATGAAAATAAACGGATTACTAATGATTTATCATACAAAAAATGACGGGAAAGCTTTTTTATGGGAAGGTATTCGTAGGTAAAAACAATGTTTTTATCAAAATCGGTGCACTTTCTTATTATTTGAAAAACTTGAACCATTAAAAAAAACTCGTTAGAAAATTTGTTTAAATGTTTTGTTTCGCTTTATAAATATATTTTTTTACATTTTAATATATCCCAGTGAAATTATCAGCAAAAACATCTAACAAATCTACACACATTCACCCCCCATCATGTACTCCAGCCCTTGGGGTGTTCGACTGTACGTCGTACGTAGCCACTAGCCGCTTCTAAGGAGTCCTAATTGTCTAAAGACGGTTTGTTAGTCCCGCCACAGGAGCCAGCATCCAGCCCCCACCCTTCATCCCTCGCCCAAGGCTCGATATACCCAACAACATGTCAATTTCAATATTGCACAAGATACCTACATCAAGAGTCAGACATTAAACTAGGTAAAGCCTACGCTATCCATCGTTAAATGAAAATTACGAGCCATGAATAAGTTTCTTGATGATTAAGCTCGAATGACGATGTTAAATTTTGTGGAGTGCAATAATAATTATTAGATGTAGTTAGACAGGTGATTACAAAATATGTATTTACGGAAGACAGTCGTATAATTTAATGTACTTATTAATCAGAGCAAGCTTTTATTTTAGCATTGTTTTCGTAGTATGTGCTCCCGAATAGTCTCAGAAGGTGGTTTATCTCACGATTATGAAGTTGCACATAGATTGACTATGTAAATACTAGTAAATTTATTTTATTTAACGTAACATAAAATCACGTTCAGCTTAAAAATATTATCAATAACTTTCTGTAGCTTCCGTGGAGCAATTGCTATCCGGGTCAGAACAGATATTGTCTAGTGAGTCGGGTAGCGCACATGATTGTAAATAACCCATTGATGTTAATAAACGACCGGGTTACCAGCAATATAATAATATGATATTCTTCTGTAAATGGTGTAATTCAAATGGACACGGATTTATCATTATTTTCAACGTTTCTGTATATACGTACATTAGGGTGTCCCAGGACATAAGGAAGAATTTTTTTTTCATGAATTTAAATATGCATACCCTCTTATTTTATTTCATTTGATCCCAATAACTCATGTAATAAATATTATTTTTATTAAACACCGGCAACCCGTGCCGACTTGATGCCAAACATATGGTACAGAGTTAATATGGAAGGATTTTCAACTTTCATTTTTGTCCGATAAATAAAATTTAAAAATGGACAAATGTTCAATTATGTAGTATTTATATTTAAAATTGGTTAATTGATTAAATTTTTTCTTCACAGTTAGTTTTTTTACAGTCCGGATAAATCTTCCGGGGTTTCTGAACGCATCGTAACAAAAATTATTTTTGTTCCTCTTCGACCGTGAGATTAAGCCATGAAAATCTTGCATTAACTTAACAGTTCTTTCAGCTGTATTATTCACTACCCTCAGCGGCGACACCTTCTTTCTGACTTCTTGATAAGAAGTATTATTTGACCACATCGTAGGGAATTTGTTAAGAAAACTGGCATCTATTTTCAGACGATCAAACAAATACTTGCTCTTGACTGAAATGAAGTCGTAAATATTTTTCTCTGAAACAAAAGTCACTAAATTATGATATGAACAAAAACCTCAATACAATACATAATTTAAACTTCTTAATAAACTTACCATACAATTTACCATCAAGATCTTCCTTCGATGGGATGTAACGTTTGTCATGGGTTGGATACATTATTTTTTTTGATATTTCGAGCATTTTTATTTTAGTTGTTTGATCCACAGCGTTGTCAAACAGCGATAAAATATATCCTTCATTGGTCAAATACCATAACTGCTTACTGAACAGAAATAAAGCTGCCATTGAGATGTTTTCATCAATTTTTTCTCAAGCCTTCTTCGATTTCAAAAAGCACAAGTCCTGGTAAGGTGCTTTAACTGCTATAATACATTGTAACCATGGTTTGACATAGGATGTTACTATGAACAGGCAAATGTCTAAAAGTGCCGCCTTATCCTTACCGGTAATTTTAAATTGCGCACAAATTAATGATATTTTCAAGGAATAAAGCGCCTTTGCCATACATCGAGCACCTGGAGGCCGAATCTTAATTTTTTTCGCTGTATCTCCTCCTAAAACTATCACACAGAGTTCTAAAAACTTTCAATAGTCATCTCCAAGTATTTTTGTTGTCAGTGCAGTACGGTAAAAGTCAAGCAAATCATCGATTTCGGAAGCGGTTAGGTGCAATGTGAGATTTTCTCTGTAGCACTGAATTTTATCGGGATCAACATTTTTACAGTTATCTCGAAACTTTTTGAAGAGTGGTATATCAGGGCTTGTAGTCACTTGACTGATTTTTACTTCAAACACAGCTTTTAATACCAACTATTTCTATATTTGGTATATATTGACAGTTAAATTCACTTTCCGGATATTGTAGAACAAAACTTCAAGAACTTGTCCATTAGATGGCAGTTTAGAACCCGATATTTGGTCTTTTACGACTCCTATTAAAAATATACTCATTTTAGAAGTGCGTAAATCTAACAACATCTTGCCTGAACGAGTGATTTTCGTTTACTAACAAAATAGCAAGTTACTACAAGCTCATCAACACGTTTGCTCGCTGGCGTCTTAATGTACAAGTACTGACATCTTTCGATGCAAGTCGGCACGCGTTGCAGTTGTCCAAAGTAAACGAAATTTTTTTTATAAGTGTTTTGTCATTATTAAAACAAAATTAGAGGGTATGCGTTCAAAAATAACAACTTCAATTTTTTTGGGACACCCTAACGTACATGCAATTAACCTATACGCACAGAATTCTAAAAAGGTCATCCACGGATGCAATTTTGGATGTGATCATGTTGCTAATTTTCCCCTTAAATTTCACTGTTTATTAATTATGTTGTTGTTTGAATTCAACACGTCACTAATTTTAATCAAATTACAAGGAACCCATCTAATATCAAATTCCCCTCCCCCCACCTGGATTTCCTTGTGTCTAGTGCCATAGTATCCTAAGCCAGCCCTGGAGGGACACCGCTTCCCTTTTGAGAGTTAATGCCTTCGGGGGTACGCAAGACCTCAGCTGCTTGGAATGCATCCGAAGTGTCGTGGGGTTACCTTACCGCAACTCGATAAGGGTAGGGGGTGGATTACCGTGGTCAATATATTTTGCTTGAATATATAATGACATTGTCTCTGCTTTGTTTAGCTGGAACACGTGTTTGCACAGGCAGGTACTCCAAGTATTTAGCAACTTTGATTACGGCGATGAAGTTAGTTTGGACCGGTGTGCAATTCAGACGTGTTTGGAACAAAGGGGTAGTTTCTAAAACAACTTTGTCCATCGCTGATTAAGATTGATAGCTTATTGGGGATTAAAAAAATGTTTAAAACGCAAAAAGACGAGTTTCAGAGTCATCATTTAGAATTTTTTATTTTCTCTTGAATTGGAGTCGAGAAATGACATGACATGAAGTCAGACCGTTGATGGCAGGGAATCTTTAAATCTTTGTTTTATCATTTGGTTGTACTAATTTTTTTGACATCTTCATCGACGTTCGTTGATATACACCTGCCAATTTTAAGAATGAAAATTGAACCATGTTTATGATTATTTACACTGAGGCATAGATCATTTTTAAAACTCGCCACACGTTTGAAAATCGAGTTACAAAAAATCTGTGTGAGATCAAATGCAAGCATATTGAGGCAAACAATCTCTCGAAACTCAAATAAGGTCATAGATATAAAGAGGTCATAGGGATATAGTAAATTTATAAAGTAATTACCTAACAGCATCCTTCGTGTTTTGAAGAGCATTCCCGTTTTGAGGAACAAACGAGTTCGCTAGCGAACCCGATTGACAGCATTTCTGAAAAACGAAAAGAAGAAATTATTTTAATGGTATATTTTTTTTGCTTCACGAAATGAAAAAAAAAACTTTTGGTCAATTCTGTACTAATTTTATGACTCGTGCTTTAAGGTGACATAACGGCTAATAACGGGAATTTGCTCGACGCTCACCTTTTGACTATTTCTGATAAACGTCTTACTAACATCTCAAAAGTTTCTAGAGGATCTCTACGGATGTAAATTATTTAGATGATTAATAAAAACAGGACCTTACCATTAAAATGTTTTATAAACAACGGTTTCAAAATTTTATAAAACGATTTTCAAAATAAAATTAACTATTCAATTATTGAAGACAATATTAGCGATTCCTAAACAAATATTTAAAACAGAAAAGTCAGAAAAAGAAACGGTCACATCTAGGCAAGGTGCCCAGGCAAAGCAATAATCCTTGGTTCGTGTCCTAGATGCGACCGTAATATTTGTTGTTAAAGATTCCCACTTTATTTTAGAGATTTGATAAGGCGAATTCAAACTCAGATCTGTCCAATACACCAGGGCCGTGCATCGCTTATTTTTGTTCACGGCTGCTTTACTTACATCGTTAATATTCTGGCTTTATTTAAGGGTATTATCTTGTCCTAATGAAGTACTTAATCTATGAATTTAATTTTATCACGGAAAAGTATTTTCACCTGAACTTTCGCACGTAAAACTATGAAACGTTTAAATTTTTCTATACTCCAAAAAGCATATTTTTTACTACTTCATCATTCTGTTTTCGCAAAATTATATATTTTAATATTAATAAAACTAGTGGAAATTTCTTCAATGACGTGGGAAATATAACAAGTCTAATTTTGATTTTTAGGAAGAATGTTTTGCTGTTAAGAAGGCATACTTCCTTATCCTCATTAAATTAATCTTCTTTACTGTTTTTCATGGACAAAAATTATATATTGTGACTATTGTGAACAGAAAAATCACTAATATATTTTTAACAAGGCAAATTTTAATATTTAGATCAATCAAACAAGGAACGAGTCAATGCTTATCTGATGAAAATGTGTTGGTCTAAATCATTAAAAACCCTTGAAATGTAAAATCTAGCGTCCAGCTTCTTTTTGTCTGAAATGTATATGTGAACTTCTTGAGCTTTGTTTAAATGTTAAAACATATGAAAAGGGACAGCATTTTTTTCATAGTTTTTTTTTAATATTTCGTAAAAAAAATGGAAACTTTGTCTTAGCTGGGTATCAATTATTAAAACATTACTGACACACAAATCTATCGATGGTAAAAAATAGCATCAGAGTAAATTATTTTCTTTTTAGCCCTTGCGTTGCAAGTTGCCTCAAAATCCCCATCCCCCAGCGGTTATAGAACACTGAACTTGCAAGAGGAGAGGCGGTACGAAAGATGGAAGGGAAAGTCCCTGACTAATTGCTTAATGGCGGTGTTTTCGGACCACCTTGTGCCGCGAAGAATGGCGTCCGACAGCGAATTTTTCACACTCCTCACTTCCTCTCGTAAAGAAATACTTCAAAGCAAATTGCCTCGCAACGTCGCAATTGCGATTTATGGCCGCGTCCGATTGTTCCGCTTTTCCCCTTTTTAGATGCTGAATGTTGTTGTTTTATAATTAATTTAGTACCGCTTCTGACTGCGGAACGTTTACCGCGTTGAATTCATAAATTTGTTTAAACGTTTTGCTGAAATCAGTTGATTTGCAAAAGAGTCAATGATTTAAATATACCTGCAATAAAAATTAAAACGTTAAATTAATCGATTGGACCAAACAGTCGAGTTGTCATCAGGCATCGCGGGTGCAATTATATGCTAGCTTAGTCTTTCGACGATTTTTGACACGACCAGAATTCTAACGCGTAATCTTCTGCAATATATCTGTTTGCTTTAAATCACAAAACCATCAGACGTGATTAAAATATTTATTTGATTGCTATTATTTTCCACTACTGATTTGCATTTATTAAATGTCAGAAATGTGATTAAATTACAAAATCATAGCTAGATGGTGTCGTGGTATAACTTCCGGCAAATATTGTATTTTAATTAATTTTCTTTTTTAATTCAAAGTATGCCTTTCAGTAAAATTACTAAATATTGAAATAAAATAGTGTGATAGCCAGAATTTTTGTTGTGACGCAATTGTGAATGGTGGAAAGAGTCGGGGACGTCCGAGGACATGTTAGACAGTGCACCATCAAGTTAACAAGAGTTTAAATTACATGTTTATTTCTGGTAAATGTCATAGTGTAAAGTAAGAACGATGCAATATTATTTATAATATTAAAGTGTTTCGTGAATACCTCACTAGGGGCCGTCTGTTTCAACAGAATGCTAAATCGTGAGCTAAGTTAAAAAATTAAGTGTCAGTTAAAGTAACAAGGATGTTAAATCGGACCGCGCGCTGTTTCAAGTGCCTTTATGCAAAAGTAACAGTTACTAGTGTGGCCAGTCTAAAAAGCAGAATCTTCCTCGAAATTACGTGGAAAAACGCACGACATTATTTTTGGTACGGCCACACCGAAGATTAAATATGATCTCTGGTTAAGTGACTGTCAAAATACAGAAGTTTGTTGTGCGTCATTATAACCTCTTCTGACTTCTTGTTTGTTATTGTGTTCGAATTTTTTATTTCAGAATTTAATTTTTACTTACATGATGAAGATCGATTTATAGTTTTAGGAATAATTTCTTGAGAGTATTGGAGGGGCTAGTTTCCTTTGATTAATAATTCCAACCAAACTTTGTAAAAAAAGTTATATATTTATTACATAGTTTCTTTTCAATTATAGTATGTATATTGAAACATTATATACAGGGTTTAATATAATAATAAGTTTTACACCAAAGTTTATGAAAAAAGATATACTTTTATTACATTGTTTTGTTCCTAGAAAAATATTTCTGTGGGTATTTAAAAATAAATGACGACCTGTTATAATATATACGATATTACACGGAAAAAATATAATTTACTCTCCAGTAGTCGTAATATCTCCCTCAATTTGATCCGTCACAAATTTTGCAAGCTCTTTCGACATGCGATACCGTGGCAAAAATTCGGAATCATCCCAAATGACCATATTATTAACACGGGGTCGAAATGTTTTTGGCTTTCGCTGGAAAACATATTGCATGACGAATTCATCTTCACTACTGTCATCTTCGATAATATTAATCATGATTAATAATCGTTTCGTAACAACACTCAACAGAAGAACCTTACGTATAGAACTGTAAAATATGTCAAAATGGCGGAGTAACTCGAGAATCGCGAATAACTCGCGAGTAACTCTCGGATTTCGAGAAGTTAAAACAAAAGTTAAAAGTGACGTAAAACCAGGAGTTGAATTGATTGAAAAACGCATTTTGCTGAAATTTAACTTTAGCATTTACTTTTATTCTTACTTTTACTATAGCTAGCGTTGAAACAGACGGCCCTAGGAGAACCCGTGCTTTAAATTAAAAATAATGCTGAAAAACATTTAGGACGGGTGGTTTCGGAGAATTTGAACAATTTTTCAAATTTCAAAGTTGATTTCCAAGTTCTATATCATTACTGGCCAGTTGTTTCACAAAACTGAAATAATAACAGAACTTGAACAGAACCTTCACAGAATTTGAAAATCAACTTCAAATCAATTTGATGAATTATTCAAATTCTTTTAAACAATTCGTCCTATCCTGCAGGCTTCAGCCGCTGTTTATTGGGATAACCTCTACATAACCACTTCACTTATTTAAGTCAAGCAACTAGCCTATAATAATATGATAACAGAACTTGAATAGGACTTTCACAGAACCCGAAAATGAACGTTGAAATTTGATGAATGGTTCAAATTTTGCGAAACCACCTAACCTAGTAACTTCAATTCAAAAATATTAAAAATATGTCTAGCAAAAGTTTGTTGCAATAATGGGTAAATCCGTATAAATATCACGCTGAAGTTTCACTGCCAAACGAGTTAAATATTAAGATAGTTAAATATTTTTTTTGTAGATCCTGGTCTCTCAAATTAGAAAACTTTGTTATAAAATATAACTAATTTACAAAAAATCAAATTTTTCGTATTCCTGTTAAAAACGGGACTGCAGGTCCTTACCGAACGAATTTTTAGGCTTCATATGAAATTTTTCGTAAAGAAATAATGTATTAACGCACGTGTTCATAAAAACGCAAACGCAGGTGCAGTAACACATGTTCTGATATATTCGAAAAGTACTAACATTATATTAGGAAGCGGCCTGCTGTCCTGTTTTTAACAGGAATTTAATGAATCAGCAATACTCATTTTTCTCCATGTATCATATGTAAAATTATTTAAACATCCCATTATTAGTGGTAGAGTACACTGTTATTTAATATCAAATATAAGTATATTATATTTGCGGCTCGTTTAGTAACGGAACATACCTTTTAATATACGCGTTCGTAGATGTCTCTAATCTTATGCTTAAAAAATGATTATATTATTATGCAAATTATGCTTAAAATATTAGGATGCATAATTTTTCTGCACATGGAATATGGAATATGAATACTGATAAATAGTTTAATTGGAATAAAAACTCAATTCATTCAAGAAATGCATACAAATATAATATTGTATTGAAAAGATATAATACAATATTACATTTGTATGCCATTCTTGAAAAAATTGAGTTTTTATACGGACAAAACTATTTATTCGTATTCATATTATGTACGTCATCTTTGAAACGGAAATTATAAATTACGTTACGTTTACCCTTTGGAATAAAATATACTTTCTAGTGTTTGCCTGATGAAAGACCATAATTCTAAATCAAAATGTTACTTCGATTGACTTTAGCCACTTTAAATGACCATATGGGCTTCTCCCCATGCTCCCCATAACAAACAGCCCCATGTTATACACCAAATTTGGATGCCATGGTCTCGACTGCTCCGTAATTGATATAATACGCTTATAGTCTAATTCGTAAGATCACAGTTAAAAAGCAGAAATGTCCCTGATTTTGAATTTCTGTATTTGTTAACCGAATCTGAACAGCTAGATTTTTCTAACCGTTGGTTTTCAACGTAGGGGTCGCCAGATATCTATAATATTATAATAACAAGAAAAAAAATGGTACAACTTATGTACTAACAGAATTAAAAATTGTGCCTAAATTAATGCGATCGTTGTGTTTTTTTTTTCTTCGAATAATTTATAGAATCTTCAAGCTCTGTGGACGATACCCAGATGATGCTGTCATTTTACTATTTCAGTTTGTTTTTACTTAAAGCAGGTTGGGCCATTAATTTTTTTTTAAACTTTTAAACTTTCCATTCCACATACTTTTCCTTTCATCAATTTCGGCATTTAGAAAACTTTCATATCACAAATGCCAAATTCGATATTACAAATAAAAACTATGTGATTCTCTAAAAAAATGGTCATGTTTAAAATTTTAACTTAGTTCCAAGGTTTCATCCGCTTCTTAAAGTGAGATAAATCTAAAACGCCTGTTGACTTATAAATGTGCATTGTTTTGTTTTGAAAGTTATGTGATCCGCCGATCAGACGCAGATGGTCGCTGAAGAAATTTATAGTCTGTTTTACAGGTCAACTAATACTGCTCCCGCTACGAATTCCTGCTTCCCTGATACTCTCAGTGCCAGAGCAGAGATATATTATACTCGTAATGCATAGTTTTTGTAAGGTTTTAAGTGAATTCTGTGTTGAATAAAATGTTCTGTTTGTTTATTGTCGAGTTGCAACATTTTTAACCCCAACACACTAAATAACATAATTTACAACCGTGGCAGTGATATATTGACATAGAATAGATCAGTGTTTCGCAAACGGGGAACCTACATGTAAAAAAATATTCATGGGTCAATGATTGAATTGTAGAAGTTGAGCAAATTCTAGGCATTTTCAGATTTGTTAGTGTGTCATAGAGTTGCAAAGTAACGCGAAAGCGCTATTAAATCGTTGGGTATTGTGGGATGGGATGGGTTGTGCTAAATCCGTTAACAATCCAATTATTACAGTACAACTAGTTATTTTGAAAATGATATTTAAATGTCAACGCAATACACCCCTTAGGATCTTAGATGTTCGCCAGTTATTTACTAATACAAGTTAATGCTACGTACGGAAATATAACATGCTGGTGACTCAACAACATGAAGCACACACCCGCTTTTTATCAAACCTGGGATGCGTCCCTAAAACTAGAACTACATCGCTCTTAAAATATTAAGTACAAAGCATTAAGCACCGATTATAGTCAAACAGTTTTATATCCATTTCATTATCCGTGATCAATATGGCATATTTGAAAGGAGACTAGCTTTTTGAAAAGAATATTAAAGTTCCTACCACTGTTGAAATAAAAAAAAATTCACAATCTAACATTCTACTTCTTAAGTTTTTTTTCCATATCACTAAATTCAAATATGACAATGTTGCCGTAAACGTAAAACCTTCAAGATAGGTTCTTACCATAATTTACCTGAGTATTTTTTTGTCTTATATAACACAATTGGATAGCTGTACACATATTTCAATCTTATTTCTTAATAAATTGATTTTTGTTCCTATTTTAAAATATATTTTTATCATTCATTTTAATCTTTATTTTAATTTGTATTGTGGTATTTTTTCCTTGTGTTTTATTATTTTTTTTCCACAAAATATCGTTTTCCTAGTCAACCGCTCTCGAAAATACTTCGTCTCTTCAACTTTTCATCCTGTTTAAATTTAGACTTACTGTATTCAATATTTATCAATCGTTTGAATTTTGTAGTGCGTTTTGTATTTTAAAACAATCAAAGAATTCATTTCCCCATTATTTTTTTAAAAAATAATTAAAGTTTGTTGCAGAAGTGAAAAAACCCACATTTTTATTTTATTTTTTATGACACTCTCTGTAATCATTTACATAAGTATTTCGATCGCATACTAAAATAAGTTTCTTTGTGGAATTTTGCCAGTGGTTCAAAAATACAATCAGCCTGTCCTTTGTGTTCTGTATTTGGATCCACCAGTGGCGTGCACAAGACACAGCCTGCCTCACTAGGGGTATCCTGTATCGAAACATGCTGTGACAGAATACACTTAGTTAAAGAGGCACAGTGAAAAAACATATGTGTAGGTACATCGACGTTCATGTATAAAATTTAATTCCTCATATTTTCTTTTTAATTTTAATAGACCCTTCGAAATATTCATTGTTTGACGTTGGAATATGGATTTTTCAAATAAAATTATCAATGATTTGTTGTTTTCTTCTCGATATCTTAGATGAATAGCATCACATCTGACCCGATTCATATACCAGAGGTAAATTTTGATGTAATTGCACTTTTGCAGATATAATATATGTATTTCAAATTAATGATAACTGATATACTAAATGTAAAAAGGTTTAACAAAGTACTAAGTCCAACCATATTATTTCCACCAATAAATTCTCGGTGTTTTAGCCCTTTCCTGTCGTTTAGTTTAAGCAAATTTGCACTTATTAGCCTCTCTAGGGATATTAATTATTCAATGGTTTTTCACGTCGCTATCGACAGGCTTTGTACCAACATAATAATATAAAGTTTTGGGGCGGCAACTAAGTAGTGTTTGTAGTTTGCCTGTGAGCCCGGGAGTTCCCCGCTGCGCCACTGTTAAGACTTGTGACATTATGTTGTATCGGTCCGCAATTAGAACTACTGTAAACTTAGTTGACTTAACGAGCAAAACATCCGTAAGCTCCCGTGATGTGAACTGCCAATCTTCCTCTCTTTCCCTCCTTGCCTTCTCTGGGGAGAACAAGGGAGACGAGGAGAACAATGATCAGACATTTAATATTCTGATCGCTTTTGTTGGCAATCGGGACGTTGGCACATAATACAAATGAACGCAACTAATATTTGTGTTGGATACACAATGTATTCATTGTGAATTTAATTAGGTACCTAAATAACGAAAAAAAACTGAAAATTTAGGTTTGTGAACACCACTATCAATATGCCATCAACTATCAAAAACTACTAACCTGAGATACAATACTGCCGCCATGGAAGGCACTTTTCAAAATATGCTAACACCTCAGCACAGGTGAGGTGCTGGTTATGGTGTTTACAAAACATTACTACTTAAGTTTTAACCATTTACATACGGTAACTGATTGTATGTCACTTAACTAATTACCATGTTTTGTATTAGGAATACAATTTGTATAACAATTCAATTCCATGCTGTTTATTCATTTAAAAAACATTACAAAATTGTTAATTTCAATGCGTTTTTAAAATATTTTTGTAATAAGAATTCTTAGATTAATATTAACAGTGTGTATATCAACTATACCAGTAATAATAGAGCTTGCCTTTTAAAGGAAGCTTCATTGATGCTAAAAATGTCGATATCCGAATTGATTCTGTTCAACAGCAAGATTGCTCTCCCCACAGGCAAGACCATTGGTAAGTTAGTCATGCAGGCCGGGAGATAAAATAGTCTATGTTGTCGGTGACGTAGATAACCATCGGAAACATAGAATTGAATTTTATTTTTTTATTTATTTATTTAACGCCCAGAGGGCTTTTACATGGTTGGTAGTATAATTTTAATTTGACAAATACTTTCAAACATAAAAAATAAGAATAAAATTACATTTGATAAAAGCTATGCAACAAGTCATACAAACACAAGAAACAAAAACAGAAAATTACAGCTATTTGTTGGTTTACATGATGTGTTTAGGAGTATTGTTGAAATAAATGTTTTAAATGATCCACAAAACTTGCCAAGTTGGTATTGAATATGTCAACATCACCCAAGTAATGATTTCCCATGGTGTGAAGTCGTTGTATCGGAGAGTGGGCAATGTAGTTACGCTTATGTGTGCTGCTGTAGAATATTGTATTTTGTCGTGTTGTTACTGTGGGTGTATGTATGTGTATAAGTTGCAGGAGTTCACAACAGTCGAATTTAGAGTTAAGTATTTTGAATAAGAACGTTAAATCGTTTTTTTTACGTCTATCTTCTAATGTATGTGTTTTTAAAGTATTTAATAAGAAATTGTATTTCAAGTCTTCGACAGGGATATTTAATTTAAAATTTATAAAACGTAGAAATTTTTTTTGTATTCGCTCAATGTTGTTAATGTGAATTTTATAAGATGGAGACCAAACTACTGAGTTATATTCAATTAGACTTCTTACTAGAGATACGTATGCTCTGCACTTATCATCTACTTAATGTAAACTGTATGTTCGAGCATAGAAGTAAATAAATAAAATTAACTGATAACCGACCAGGTACACCCGATAAAATTTAATTGCGGCCTGCATATAAAATGTTGAAGTGAGAAGTTATATTAAAAAGTAAAGGTTTTTAAGTTATTAATAAATCCTTAATTGGGAATAACCGTGTTTAGGGAGGAAATCTATCTTATCTTTTAATTCATCTAAGGTGCAGCCCGACACAAGACCGATTAGAGTTCAGGCCTGGGCGAGCGACCATCAAATTTCGAAGTCAGTGCTATCGCTAACTAAACTTCACTATTTAAAATAGTCCAATCACTCTGTTTATTTAATATCGCTGTAAAACAACACACAAATCAGCATTAACAAACGAGTTACCGACGAGTTACAACGAGTGAACACCATCGTTCCAATTGGAAACTTTAGTTGCTCGATGGCACTGACTGAATCACGTGATACTTCAAAATTCGAGCGCCAAGTCCTGTACTGTTTGTAGTCAGACTTTGTCCGATACCATTGCGTGAAAAGTGTAGGAGTATCTGTTGTTATTCATAACCTAAGTACTAAATAACGTTTCTTAACAAATCTTAATGCTTACCTTAAATATGCATGGCCAAACCAATATCATCTTCATTTTTCATTTTCATACAATATGCAAAATGTTATCCGTTACTTGGTGCAAAAAAACTACCTGTAAGATTGAATAAAAACGTTGCAAAATCGTGACCGTTCGAGTAGTTCAATTTGTCAAATGATTCGAAAGGTCAGAGAATGTTTTAGTTTTTTTTGTTCATCGCCAATATTTTATTCGAGAATCAATCAGGCACCAAAGTCTAACAAACATAGATTATTCTACCAAGTTAGCACGAAAAGAAACTTGAAAAAGAGCAAAACAAAGTAGCGGAGTAAGTTTCTCTGAAGTCTGAAAGGGAGAAGAAGACGCGTAAAGAATAAGATACGAGAATGTAAATGAGTGTACCTAAATCATTCAGAAGTGAAATGGTTTATATTAAGAAAGTTAAATACATAAGGATACAATGTACTTTAACGAAATTGGGTTAGGAAGTTTCTTGGTAGATTTTCCTCGATGTGTGTTTCAGTTTCTATGTGTATTAAATTAAAGTCAAATATGTTGGTACTTTAAGATAAGAGAGAAAAAAGAGTTTTGTGTAGCACCGTTTAGTAATCGCATAATTGCGCAATAAACGCAAGATTGTTGAATTTTTTTTCATCATTTCCGTAAAACAAATCAATTGATTTATTAAAACACATTATGTACCTACTTATAATAAATGGATTAACCTCTCAGACTATTTTTTTCGTGTGACCAACCAACAGCCCGTAGAGTTAATTGGTTCGCTTTCGGAACAAATTATATAGTTTCATAGAAATCGTTGTTTCTCCCTTACTGTCATAGTGAGAAATGTGATATAAACTGTGTTGACAACAGAAAACAGTAAACTTTATATTAAATTGTATAATTTAACTACAGAATAATTAAAATATGCATCTCTATGAAACAGAAAGTTCCGACCGCAATTTGAGAAAAAAATTATGAATCTTTGTGAAGTTTTAAATGTTTTTCTAGTATAAAAATAAATAAATAATAATGAATAAATAAAAAGTGATTTATGACTAAATTACAATACAATACCAATCTGTTTTAGATTCCTTCCAATAATAAATATTTCTTCTTCTGCCTGAAATATAATAAACACCGTCTGGAAAAATATAAGGAATCAACAATACGAATATTCTATTATCCTGCAAGCTTTCATTGTGAGACCTTCCTTTATACAAAACCAGTTGTTGTTATAATTGAAAAGACGTTCCGACAATTGAATGGATAAGAAAAAGTTTTATAAAGAATACATTATTCAAACACAATTTCTAAGGGATGTTAGTAATAAATTTTTAAATTGTTTCCTTTCACTGAACCACATTTTCTTTTTGAGAATTAATCATAGGAAAACTGCAAATGGCTTTGGTATTTAGATAAAAATGCTATTTGAGATCAGCCTTTTATCGTAAGTTAGTTTTCTAAAGCACAGTTTCCATGAAAATTATTAATTTAAATTGTGTTAATAAAAACATAACTAGCAGGTAAACAAACACCCGCGCATGTGAAAACTTCAATAATTTTATTTTAATATTATAGATTGCAACACTTCCGTTCATACCTAGTACGTTGATCGAGTATGTACGACAGATGTTAGCGTATTAATATTATAACAGTCACATCGCTAATGTTTTAAAGTATTTTCACCGTCTTGTTTTATTGTGGACGTACAGAAATTGTAATTAGGTCCAATATGTTTTATTATTTTGAAATTTCGATAGACCTAAAGTAAAAATGTTCTTTACCACGAGCGTGATAAATCATTATTTATCTATTTACTCAAACATAATCCAAGTAATCACAACTACATATACGTGTAGTTGTAAAGCCACGGTTGATGAATTGGTAAGAAACGGCGGTGGTCCATCAGTGTCTCAAAATACGGTTTTCTTTTGAAACTCCATTATTCAGAAACCAAAAATGCCTTTATTTGAAATAGTAGGCCACGAAAACAATCTAGCATTTTGGTTTTTTTTATGAAACCTTAAAAAATATTTTCTTCATTTGATACACTTTTAGAATACAATCATGTTATCAACTCACTATGATGGGTAAACTGGGAAATCTACCCTTTTCGAAAAGAAATTTTTTGTTTTATTTATTTACCTACACATCTTTTCTAAAAACACAAGATTACTATAGTTATAGATGCCTTAAATAATACGGTATTCTGTCTTCAGTACGGTATTTTGTCCAGCTTAAAGAAATGTAATAGAAATAACAAAAGAATTTTTTTTATTATATTTAATAATCAGATAGATATTTTTAGCGTTAAGAAGCTAGCTAATTTAGACGATGGGCAAATACGGACAAGCAATATAGTCCGCAATTAATGTCGACTTCACGAGAACGGGTCGTTTCTCCGACTATTTTTTTGTGAGTTGACTGACATATGGAACGAGCTACAGGAATCTGTTTTCCCACCTTCATTGAAAACTTAAATTTGAAGTATTGAACGAAACAACACAATTATTTTTTAATCAAAATTTGAGAGGTGTGCTATTTTATTTATTTGGGTTTTATATTATAAAATATAGAGCATAAAAAATACAATATAAATTTCTCATGTTATTAGAGGCAATTATTTTGGAGCTAATGTTGATTATTTCAAAAAATAATTTTACTATGTTTACGATACAAATATGATAAAATAAAAATATATTTAAAATAAACTAATTTGAAAAGGTACTTTCACGCATTTTCAATTAAAATTGCAAGCCACCGATTTTAGTTGAAAAAAAAATGTCGTAAATAAACTAAAATTTCTACCCAAAATAAACGATTATTTAAATAATTTTTATTTAATCTTTCATTATATAAATACTTTCATTACATTTTATAGTTATATTTTAAAAATTATAATGAACTCACAAAAAATGCTAAAGTGGCACATATTCATACTGGATATTTTTTAAAAAATAATTTATTTTTCGGGAAAACTTTATTGAGTAAAACCTCAAATTGTAATATTTAATTATTGAAGACAATATTAGCGATTTCTAAACGAAAATCTGAAACAGAAAAGGATACGGTGACACATAAAGATAGTTGCCAATAAAAATGTGCGGTGTAAAAATGAAGACAATGTTGGTAGTTCTTATTCGAAGTATGATACAGTTAAAAGTGACCGAGGGGGATAGGGTCCCGTTAGCTCAGTGGTAGAGCGGTGTCCTGGCAAGACAAGGGTCCTGGGTTCGAGTCCTAGATGTGACCGTATCCTTTTCTGATTTTTCTGTTTCAGATTTTCGTTTAGAAATCGCTAATATTGTCTTCAATAATTAAAAAATATTTTTTCCGTTAGGTCAAATTGTATGTCCTCAAATCCAGATTTACGTTTTGTATGAAAAGGGAAACGCAGCCGTTTCCAAGACCCGCATTAATAAATCCTTTCTTACAGCCCCTACCTTAACCAGTCTCACAACTCTACCCAAACAGGTGGCGATAAAGTTCCTCTATTTTTATAGTGTACAGAAAGGGGCGTTTCTGTGAGGTGTAAAATTAAAAAAAATAAAAGATTTATTCTAAATCTAAAAAAAATAATTGGAGACAGTTGTTAATTTTTTTGTACTTCCACTAATCTAATAACAAAATATAAAAAGTTAAAAAACTAATCTTTAGTAAAAGTAATTGGTCATTAGTTTAAATTAATTGATTGTTAATTTAATGAGACAGGAGATAATTAAAATAAATCATGCGATGGCATCGAAATTCTGTTCTGATTTGATCAATCAATAGAAACACAAAACGACATACATGATGTACCTATTTGAAGAATGTATATTCCATAAATTTGAATGCGTGTTCAGAGATAATAGACGTAATAAAGATATTTATCAATTGTCATATGAAAAGCCTATATTCCGTTGAAACGCCTTAATCATTGGAGTAAAAGAAAACATTTACACAAAGATCGCAAACTTCAAAGGCGGCGGCGCTTAGGCCTGAGTCTGGGACAGGGTATTTGTGTCACGCCCAAGCATAAAATAACAAGCTTCAGAATTTCAGACTGGTAAAATTCCGACTTGGAAGTAAATTACATGCTTCAGTATCGACTGAAACACTTGGCAGGACCGGATTAAGGATTGTTATCAATATTATTTCTTAAATTAGTAACATTATTGTTGAACAAACTTAGTAATACGATAACTTTGTGATGTACAATGTACAGTATAAGTACACCTCTTTGTTACCTCTTTCGAAGAGTTTCTGTTTAGAAACATTGTCTCTGATGTTCATGTTTCAACGTCATGTAGAAATAAAGGGAAAATCAGCGCACTGATGAGTCTCATCTTTGTGATTCTCGTTTTGCCACTATAATTCCGTATCTTTTGATTTTGCTCATAAAATCTCTCTAATTAGTGCGAAATGCATTGGATAACACACAAGTAATTTATTTACTTATTACTTCTTACAATGTTTTGCCTGTGGCCCGGTGACCTATATTGCTATTTGACGCCTGAAATTGTAGCACAATAAGTAGTTTGAGGATTGTCATTGTCCTCCCTACACGCACTGTGATAATAATTATATATATGTTGGCAACTGTTTCATCGGCTCATATCTTGGCCGATTGGCATACTAATTATTTCCTTGTTATTTCTGTTCAATCTCCAACAAAATTACATGCGCCCAGAGACGTGGTGTGCTTATTTGATGCACAGGTGGAACCCAAGAGCTATATGATTACATAGCAGACATGATTCATTTGAGGCCTTAGAGGGGCGTAGAAATACTGTCTCATTACTGACATTTCACAAATTACAAATCATGTAATTTTCTACCATATCATAAAGTTATAAAGTAAGATATTAACGTAAAATTTTAATATATTGCTTTACAAGGGTTTGCACTCCGGTCCTGAGTAGAAGCATTATTCCTAGTTCCCACAGAAAGCCAGCAGGCCATGAGAGAGACTTTTCCGTTACGGCGCCCTTTGTATGAAGCACTCGGATATTGATCTTTATAACTTCTACGAGTTGATTTATTTTAAAATTTAAACTTCGAATAAGTGACAAATAAAATAATTTTGGAATTTTACTTATAACTGCGCCCTAGTGCAAAACCACCATTCAGAATAAAAAATTTGCTTGAAATGACTTTAGCCGTGTTTGGTGTCCAGATCTGAATAACCGGATACTCCCCTACCTTCATCTTTCCCATTTCCTTCCACTTCTCACTACCTTCAGCCTCACAATATATCGCATTTGTGGATGCCATAGTCTCACTTGTTCCAGGCGGTTGGGAACAGTTGGGACTCTTGTGCAGTTTCAAATTTAAAATTACTGAAAAAGAGTTGGTTTTTTAAAAGTACTTGTGTTGAAATTTTGAATGACATATTATGAGCATGAACTATTTTACAACTGGTTTGATATTACAACTATACAGGGTGTATCGGCACGTACCCGACAAACTTTAACCAGCTATTCCTTAGCATATTTGGAGTAAAAAATCTTATGTGCACTTTGCTGTCCGGTAACGTTTTTTTTTAATAAAAATTTTATTATTCATATTTTCACCACATGTCACCACTGTTTTATCCTTTGACAATGTTTGAAAACCCATCTGGCAAATATTTTATTCGAATTCCGTTGAATAATGCACGTGTGTACCTATATTGGCGCACGTTTACAGTCACAACGAAATAGCACGGCACCATTCGTCTCATTTTTTAACTATTATTATTTAGTGTGTGCGAAAGAGCGAAGACACTTTTTGACATACTTGCTTATAACAGCTGTTTAACAAGAAACGCAATGCCAATGACAGTGATGTAGTGTGGAAATTTTAAATTTTTTTGTTTTTAATTGAAAAAAAAATGCTACCGGACAGCAAAGTGCCCATAACATTTTTTACTCCAAATGTGCTAAGGAATAGCTGGTTAAAGTTTGTCGGGTTAGTGCCGATACACCCTGTATTACAACTGGTACAAGTGGTTAATAACTATTATTTGTGAAAATAACTATTATTTAAATTTTCATGTCACAAAAAAGTCTTGAAAAAAAATCAAAAAAATAATCTGAAAAAAAAAATTTAAAAAATAATCAAGGGCAATCAAAAAATTTTAATTTACAAAATATTTTTTTTGTAGAAACATGGCATGATGCTATTAATATTGCCGTTTTATGAATAAAAAAAATGGCATGCAATCGTTAAACACTATAATCACGAAAAATTCGTTCCTCATTCTAAAATGATGTGTTTGCAATGTATTGATTTGTATAGTTTATTGTCAGTTTGACGTTGAGCTTTGATTTGATACATCCGTAGTGGATGGCTATTTTGATATCTTTTAGAGAAATTCAGAATATGATTCCGTGAAGTCCCGGATTTTTTCAAGATTGTCTTTCATGTTTACCTAAAAATACTTGTGATGTTGATGTAAAAAAGCTTTACGACAATTGTTTTCATATTCGTAAATGATTGAGCAATTTCAATCTAATGGCACAATACTAACACACATTAGAGTGATACTTACTTCATTTTTTATTTTAATAAATTTATTTTATTATCTTTTGAAGGTTATATCCATCAATGTAATATATCATTGCATAAAAAGATAATACTAATAAATCAAATGAAACAGAACAAGACTCAGGGAAAAAATCAGAGAGGCTTATACAAGACACTATCTGGGTTAAGAAACAATTTTTAGAACCTTGTAACCATTCAAGAAGATAGATGCCAAAAATATTGGGAAAATATTGTTAATTCTGAATTTTAAATTATTTATTTTACGGCAAGACATATAATAATTAGGTCACAGTGGCACAGTGGTTAGAGGCGTTGTTCCGGTAAGACAGAGATCCTTGGTTCGATTTCCAGATCGTTTCAGACGTACAGACCGTTACGTTTTTGATTTTCTGCGTGTTGTTCTGTTTCATGTTACCCTTAGATTTATTAGTATTATCGTCTTCTTCAATGATACGTATTTCACGTACTTATGTTTAATGTTTATACATGGTTTTCCAATAAGAGGTGTTATTTTGAATAGCCCGCTATTTCGGTAGATGTTACTTTTGAAGCTGTTATTTTTTAACATTTGACAACTAGAAACTACGTCATTAATAAAAGTGGAACGATAACAACGATAACAAATTCAAGAACGCGTTGAAATTATTAAAATTCACTTGAGTAAATAAAATGCAAATCATCTTGAGTGATGAGGCCCATTTCCACCTCGGTGGCTTCGTCAACAAGCAAAATTGTTGCATCTGGGGCTCGGAAAATCCAAGAGTTATTGTTTAAAAGCCTTTCTGTCCTCAACACGTGACTGTTTGGTGCGGTTTATGGTCAGGCGGAGTCATTGAACCTTACTTTTTCGAAAATGAGGCTGGAGCAACAGTTACGGTGAATGGATTGCGCTATCGAGAGATGAATAGTGATTTTTTATGGCCGAAATTCGATGGTATTGATCTGAACAACGTTTACTTTCAACAAGACGGCGCTACGTGCCACACAACCTCCGAAACCATTGATCTTTTACGGTTGAATATCAAAATAACACCTCTTATTGGAAACCCTGTAAAACATAAACTGAGTAAACTTTGTAAAGCATTTTCATATGAAGATCAAGTGTAGGAGTTTTGATCTCATAAACAATTTTACGACCAACCATTTGATTAGATTTATAATTATTTTCGTTTATCTCCAATAGTTTCAAAATTTCAACAAATTGATTTGACGCTAACACTTCATTGATAGAACGGCAATAATATTTTAGTTTAGACGAGATATTAAAATGATAACTGTCGTGAAATTGACAAGAACTGTTCATTGAAGCATAAACAAATTAAGCTGGTTCCTTTCACTATTGATGAATTTCAAAAAGCGTGAGACCCGCATAAGGTTCTACCTATAAATTAGCAGAGTCCCTAGGAAAGGTTTCAGAACTTCGGTGAAAGACAGTTCTATTAATAAAATTTGTATGGCTCCTGTAAACATATTAAAATTAAAATAATTCATACTAAACTACGAAACAGATTTTGATAGGGTTTTCACTATCATTTAGGAAACTTTCTTTGGAAAGGTTTACATATATATAAAACATTCATATTTTATTTATAGAAAGTATAGAAGAGTCGATGTTGTGCCATCAAATCACGGAAAATATTTTCAGGGCTTACATTGCTAACGCTGGCAGATGAGACACATCAACATAATCTACCACGGAATTGTATACCTTAAAAAGGCCTACAGAAAAGTCTTGGTGGTAAATGACTATCTCCAAAGGATAACCCCCAGCAACTCCTGGTACAAGTAAGCTATTTATTAAGTAATTTCATATTGTTTTCAACCTATAATACAAATCCAACCTTTGCTCAAAAGGTAAATTCTTGATTTCATGGCTAAGATCACAGTGTTTGGATAAACACAGTTCAACATACTGAGGACTCAAAGCAATCACTGCACACTCCCCTTGCTCAAAAACATATTAAAAATAACAATATTTTACTCGTCCCGACAAAATCCATTTTTGCCCTCATCACGTTGTTCACCTCAAAGTTAATTTTTTTTCTGCAAACACTAGGTATTTAGAGGAACTGCATCGCGACCTTTTCAAACAAAATTTATTTGGATTTGAGACCAAAATACTTTGACCAAACTGAACTGTTATTTTTTAATCGAAAGGTATAGCAAATACCAAGTAAGAATATATGCTACTTTGTTAAATCGAAAGGTATAGCAAATATCAAGTGAGAATACGTGGTAATTTGTTTAATCGAAAGGTTTAGCAAATACCAAGTAAGAATATATGCTACTTTGTTTAATCGAAAGGTATAGCAAATACCAAGTAAGAATATATGCTACTTTGTTTAATCGAAAGGTATAGCAAATACCAAGTAAGAATATATGCTACTTTGTTTAATCGAAAGGTATAGCAAATATCAAGTGAGAATATGTGCTACTTTGTTTAATCGAAAGGTATAGCAAATACCAAGGAAGATTATGTGCTACTTTGTTTATTTTTGCTTCAATCAAAAGCCATTAAAGAAGTCAATTTTTCATGATTTTAGATACATCTTTGATATTTTTTCAATTGTTAATAAATAAATAATAATATGAAAACAATATTATCAAGCATACCAACTACGCAAATGTAATTAAGCATAAAGTAGCAAAAAATAAAAAATTGTGAGACAAGAGTTTTTAGCAAAGATAATAGAATATAATTTTATAATATCTTTTGTTTTCGGGGTCGAAATTTAAAATTTGTTTACAACAAATTTGTTTTCAAAGTGCTTTTTTAGTAATATTTATTTTATTTTATTTACATAGAGTAATTTTTTATTTAATTTCTGTCAATAATTATCATAAACTCACAAATTTTCCTTTAAAATATAGAAATATCGATTTCTTTAATGGACTATATTTTATAATTTTAAATAAATACAAATAAAGTACCATATATCCATCTTACATATTTGCTACAGCTTTTGATATAACACATTAATATAATTATTCTGTTTGGTTGAGTATTTTAGCTTCATATCCATTTAGTTTTTGTATGAAAAAGGCCTCGCATCCGTCCCTCTTAAGTCAGCGTCTTAGTTTAGTCTCTTACGAAATATTTAAATAAGACAATAAGAAACACACTTAATTCCGGTATGTTTCACTAAGCATTTAGTGTATTAAACATGTGACATGTGTTTTCTGTGCCCTCTCTTTTTTCTTGTTCTCAGAACGCTGCTAAGTGAGTGACATTTCAACTAATGAGCTACATTAAAGCAACTACGAGAACATAATCTTAATTCGTTTGTGTTTTTTTGTTTGCTCATACAAAACCGTTTGCGCATAAAAACACATTTATCATCTCTTGGAGGGTTAATAAATCATATGGATTTCGGAATAAAATGACATTTCAACGTACTCGTATGTACCCACATACGAACGTACAATGCGCAACATGTTCATTTATCAACAAAGCTCTCATTCAGGATTTGTATGGGTATAGCGCTTGTAATAGTCATAAATCCTTAGTCAATAATTGGATAATAGGAGTATGTTTGAAAATGTATGGTAGATACAGACAAGAATATTTTAAATTGGGTTCGCAATTCCCAGTTGCAACTGTTGACTTTTTTTGTATCTTTGTCTGTTTCGTAAATAGATACACGAAGAAAACTAGAAATGCCCTTTGGGCGTATTTCAGGCAACTGTAAGAATGTGCTATATGGTCTAGAACCAAAGTTGTTGGCACACTTGTTATATTCAAATTTATGTGGTTTCATAATTTCATCAAGAGTTTTTTTTTTAATTAACTTTAACAATGATTAAATTGTACGAAGAAGTTATTTTGAGGCTTATAAAAGTTATCCCTAATAGAATTAAACATATGATATAATATAAGTCTACCCATCGAATATTTATTTTATTTTAGTTATTTGTGTTGAGTTTACGAATTACCAATTATTATAACTTATATATCTTCTATTATTTAACGTAGTTCTTACAATCTATTTTTAATTTAGTAATTGGTGTGGATTAGGGAATGCAATCCCGCAAGAAAATGTCAATCCAGATATTTGCGGGACTGAACAATCTTAGTCCCGCTGGATCCAGGTATTTGCGGGATCCAGCAGAGTGGACTTAGATATCTAATCAATCGTATAATGAAGACTTAATACCTTGATCTACCAACCTTGTTTTTAGAGTTTTAAATTTATACCTATAATAAAACAAGTTCTTTGGGACATTTTAAATGATTTATTAATAGGTATACCTTTAGTTAGACATAGGTAAAGTTTAAGTCATAAATTGGCAAAGAATAAGATAAGACATAAATTTACATAACATACCCGCCTCGGAACAGACTTTGTCTAGTGAGGTGGGTAAAAGAAATCTATGTACACAAATGAAAATAAAATAAACGCCCGGATTGCCGGCACTGATACTGAAATTGAACTGAAACTTTAAATTAAATAATAACGTTCACACGTATTAATTGTGTCATCTGATAAACGGCTTCTGATATTGGACACAGGGTAGCCAGCGGCTGAAAAAGCTCGTCCAGCTTCCACGCTGGTTGGCACAATAGTCATTAGCGCATTATAAGTGAATTGAAGGTATGTGCCTTTTAATCCACCGGACTCGAATTAATTCAGAGTAAGTGAGGGTAAATCTGTAGTTGCTCTCTTTCAGCTTTAAAAGATCTTGAATAACCATCGTTTTTAGTGTCTTGCCGTAATTCATAACCATTAATTTGATAGAATTAGACGATGTTGGTAAGTTAAAACCCCCGGCTCTAAAAAGATCTCGCAAATCCGACGAGGTACAGAAAACTCGGAATGGTAAACCATCTTTAGACACCATTCGTGATACCCTCTTTTCGACGGTATTGTTTTCGCTTGAAAAATGGTCAGTGATTTTATTTGTTGATGGTTGAGGTTCACAATGAGCCGATGTGGAAGAACTGATGTAGAAGCTTTTCTGTAATCCCGCCAGTCCAGCGGGATCCCGCAAAATTTTCGACCGAGATTAGTCCCGCAAAATGTCTGCGGGATCTCGGTATTTCGGGATCCCGGTATACCGGGATTGCATTCCCTAGTGTGGATATTATAGTTTTCGGCAGAGCATTATGATATGTCATGCTTATGTAGAGAAAACTGTTGCATATTTGATCTGTCGTTTGTTGGTAGCCTGATTGCATTGAACATCCTTATGTTATGTCCGTGAATGTCCTTGTTTTTTTGGTAGCCTTATTGCATTGCACGTTCTTGTGTTATGTCCGTGAATGTCCTAGTTTTTTAGTAGTCTGATTGCATTGCACGTCCTTGTGTTATGTCCGTGAATGTCCTAGTTTTTTAGTAGTCTGATTGTATTGCACATCCTTGTGTTATGTCCGTGAATGTCCTTGTGTTATGTCCGTGAATGTCATAGTTTTTTAGTAGTCTGATTGCATTGCACGTCCTTGTGTTATGTCCGTGAATGTCCTAGTTTTTTAGTAGTCTGATTGTATTGCACATCCTTGTGTTATGTCCGCGAATGTCTTAGTTTTTTGGTAGTCTGATTGCATTGCACGTCCTTGTTTTATGTCCGTGAATGTCTTAGTTTTTTGGTATCCAGATTGCATTGCACGTCCTTGTGTTATATCCGTGAATGTCCTATTTTTACAACGCTTATTTTGAGAAGCTTTTTATTTCCAAACACGTTTTTAAAAAATTAAAAAGCTTTCCTTTTTCTTGTTCACGTAGATGAAATAAATTACACATTCGACCTTGCTCTAACGCTATACTTTGACTTGCAAATATCATTCATAATATTAGTGTTAAGTTCGAGTTATAATGGTCAATTTATTTCAGCCACGTCTCTCATTCGCAATCTACTCCAAATAATTCGAACGATCTTCGGAGTCCCCTGAACTATATTGGGATTTCTCCGTCTCCGAATAATGTCGTCCAGTAAAATATATGAGGCACACCCATTTAGTGTAAAGCTTGTTTCTCCGTGCGTAGCAATGTCATCGCGTCTGGCTTCTGATGTCTCAAACCACTCCCTTTGCGAGTTAAACTCGGTCTTGTGTATATGTGCAAAGAATTCCTTTTCGTGTCTCTGGATTGTTGACATTTAAAGTTTTTTAAGGAGTTGAAAACCTTCGGAACTAGTTACTTTAGACTTGGTGTTCAAATATATTACTATCACTGTTAAAACATTTAATAATAGCACAACGGCTTATTTCATTAAAATTTAATTTTTTCACTTGATGGATACATATTATGTTAATTACACTTCTGCATTGCCCTGGGAAGGCTAAGATGCTGGGTACAATTCGTAGATGCGAACGAATATTTTTCTAATTGTTCTGTTTCAAATCTTCAATTTAGAGTCGCTAATATTGTCTTCAATTATTAAATATTCAAATTATGGTTGAACTTATTAAATTATTCCAAAAATAAATAATGAATATATATATATATATATAAATATGAATTATTTGTTTTCGGAATAATTTAATTAGTTCAACCATAATTTGAAAAGTCAACAGATGTCGCACATAAAAAAATAGATATATTTGTTCAAGACTCTATCTAGATTGCATTCAGTTAGGGAAGAATCTTGCAACCAGTAACGTGTATTAATAAAATGAAGATAATATTGCTAGTTCTTAGTCAACATGACCGAAGAAAATAGCGTCGAATTAGCACAGTGGTAGAGCAAAGCCCCGGAAAAGCTGAGATCTTGGGTTCAATTTCTAGATGCGACCGAAACATTCTGATTTTACTGTTTCAAAATTTTGTTTGAGAATCGTTAATACTGTTTTCAATTATTAATTAATCAATTATCTTCAATTAAAGACGTTACATAACTTTCAAAATAGTCTAATAACCAAAATTTTAAATGTCATTAGTACAAGTTTAGTGCAATATTCCTGGCTAGTTCAAACACATAAAACATATAGTTCAATCACTAAACTAAAAGTATGTTAAATAACTGTTGTCCAAGGCGAAAACTTTTCCATGATAGAGAGAAAATTCATTCTGAAACATGAGAAAGTTAAGAAATCTTATATTAAAACTACGCCGCACAATTGTTGCTACAGCTGAATTATTTTTTATTCTTTTCTCAAATATTATTGGTTATGCATAATGATGACGCCATCGATTTTTTCATATAAACCACAAAACTTTTGCTGTCGTACATTTATAATATCACAATACGTAAAATTAAACCATTATACATGAGCATTACACTTTTAAAAATAGTACATTGTTTCGAAAAATTCAATTACTTTGGGGGCATAATCGGAATCTATTGTACTAAACCCTATTCAAGTACTACTATTAGATACCGCTTAGAAATTAGTTTTTCTCTGTCTCAAATGCTTCTTCTGACAAGAAACAACAACAATAATTTAAAGTCTATACATTTCTGTTCGCAATCAGTCTATCTGCAAAAATAATTTGAATCGCTTAATAAATAACGTTGTTTTAGAATAAGTATTTGAGATTTCTGCATTTATCTTTTAACATAACATAAAGTATTTATTTGTTTTTGTCAAAATTTTGTTCCCATGCCAGACAAGCGTGGTTTTGCGGGTCGCTGTATAGTCCAGCCAATACTGCAGATGCGACATGCTGGAATGTATTATCTTTGTGTTATTCCAAGAGAGTAGGCTTTTTCCGGACCTCATAGTATCAGTCCACTGTCTTTACATATATAAGTGCGTTCATGTGTGCGTTTCTAAATTCAACCGAATGTTTTAAAATATTTTAAAGAGAATAACATGCTTAGACCAGAACCTCAGTAATTCTAGGCAAATGGTTAGTCTGCTTTCACTGTATGTATTCCACTTCTTTTTGCAGTAAAGGGAGAGATTTACTTTAATATTTTATATTATATCATATGGATTTAATAATATTCAAATTTCTTCTTATGCAGTGGGATCATAAAAAAAAATTCTATGATGTATGTACAATCAGATCTGTTTATTTTCAATGATTAACTAAAAAATATTTTTAGTAATGCCACAAAGCTGTACACACTTAAGGATTACACTTTAGGGTGAGATAGATTAAATCACCGCCATATCTTATGTGACAGTTTATTATTAGACATTTTTTATGCAATGCTATTTTAGTACTGCATGAAACCAGTGAGATTATGGCAACCCAACATGTTAAATCTGAGCTGGAAGTTTAAGGGATAGTGGGTAAACGGGAAATTGGGCAAAAAAGACGGACAGACAGAAATTAACTAGAAATCAACACATGACAAGCCGTTTCAATTTGACAACTTCAAAATTATGAACTTTCCTTAAGCTTAGAATGAAAAAGCTTGTTTAAAACCTAGCCAGGAAGTAAAAATATTTCATTTGCGTTTTCTAATTAGAGTTTTCCATGCATATTTTTATAATGAAACTCACTAGGAATAAGCCTGTATCGAGGTTAACTATTAATATATTTGAGTATGGCTAAATAAAGGTAGTTACTACTTGCAAAAACAAAAACATTATATACAAGTGGCCAGCTGGGAACTTTGAAAATGCATCGTGACCATAGAATATAGAAAAACACTAGAAGTGCCTTCCACACAAATTTGAATGGAAACAAATGTTCCATTTACTTATACTCGCCTGACATCGTAATTCATTAGAATTTTGGAATCATAGTTTATACTTCGATCGGGCAAATATTTGGATCTCAAAACACATCCACGAGGCAATTTTGTGTTTTTTACTCCATAATTGTAAAAATGTACAATAGCGAATAATAATAATGTATTTGTTTATTTATTCCAGAAACAGGGAGAGTGGTGCAATCCCACTAGTTCCATATACATAATAAATAGTATATAAAATAAAAATATTGTAATGTAAAGCATAGAAAGTAAACATGTTGTTATTATGGAACCGTATCATAGTAATTTATTTGTTTAGCTTATTTATTCCAGATACCGGGAGAGTGGAGCAATCCCACTAGTTCCATTTAATAAATAGTATGTAAAGTAAAAATATTGTAAGTAGAAAAGAAAAATAATAAAAGCATACAAAGCAACTGAAGAGACTCTTTGTTTTTATCAATCGGAACTTTAACACAATATAATTGTGTAAGTAAGGACTAGGATGAAAAATATGATGGCACTAATATTTGTACTAATCCGAGCTACGTATGCATTACCTAACATCTTGTAAATGATGTCGTAATATTGATGACATGTTACCTTTTGTTTTCATGTTAGTTACATAGACACGTTGTTAATTTTCCTTGTTACAGAGCCTATGCATTATGTACGGGGCCTTAAATATTAAAATGTTTCATGAACCGTCACAACATGACGCCCTGCTAGACTTAATAATGTAGCCGACTCCCATCAACTTAATAGCTAATTCATATGTTAATTTCTTATTATGGCTGTCATAATCAAATTTTAAATGTGAAATTTAATATCTTGCGAGCATAACATTAACCATAAACAGTAAGTACCTAATCATTGGAAGAAGTTTGATAAACAAAATATCATTAATTTATTAAATCCATATTTGGGGTGTATTTACCTACATTTATTTACAAAACATATATGTCTTACCGGCAATTGAGTATAAATTATGAGTACAGTTATAAATGTGTTTTAATGATATTGATTATCGCACCAAAAACATGTAATTTTTAATAATTTCGTTAATAATTATTGATTTAAAAAACGATCTAAAACCACATATTTCGAAACGGTTCCAACTTGCTACAACATCTATGTAATAGAAAATGCCAATGTCTGGTAAGACGGCTGTTACCAACGTTGCCCAGCGTGACGTCAACGCCGCTGAATTCACTAATAAAAACGAACGTGTAGTTTTGGCGGCAAATCAAAAATGGCACATTTCAAATCGTTATAGAAAATTCATTCGTTAACACAAAAATAAAATTAAAAATTCTTGTAAAATAATGAAAATAGCCCCTTATTTATATTCTAATGATATTATTTATTGTTTGTTTTAATTAATTTCAATACTCTTTGTTGTTTTTTTATCTCATATTTTGTTAGTGTCATAAACGCCTCATGGTACTTATTTCAAATGTTTTCTGTTGATTTTAAAATAGGTATACATCTAACACACCCACCTATAAATTATAATACATTCAATAATACTATTTTCAGCTATAGTGATTTAACGTTTTCTTTGTAGTCATATTTGAAAGGAAACTGATATATTGGATGACGTTGGAGTGAAGGCCAATTTCCTTCCTAATCGACCATAGTTGACATGTAGCCTTTTGGTTCTAAAAGTAAATCAAATGTTTTACGTCTAAACAAAATTACGCGCTGTTTATGCCGTAATTTCCATAAACTTTGTAATAATAATAAAAATCTTTAATCATTTTTGGTTATTAGAATTTACTAGCCTAGTACTAGCTAGTGTAAAAGCACGAGATATTTAAAAAAAATAGGTTTTGACTCCGAAGGAATTTAATAAATATTTGCCTCAGGATCCATGCCCTATTATTTATTGACAAATTAGAGAGAAAAATCTAGTCGGTTTGCCATAGTTGTTAAATTCTAGATTATCATTGTAATTTTAACTACAAATTAGAAATTTATTGTTTTGGTGTTTAATTAGTAGAACTCCATTTAATTTTTTAAATAAATTTAAAATAAATCAAATTTAATAATGTTATTATAATTATTAAGTTCTGCAAGTATTTCTGTTATTTTTACAGTTTTTTAATGTGACAGCTGTTTCGGCTTTTGAGGCCATTATCAAACTGTGGATATGTCCACACGGCGACGACTTATTTATATGATTTTATTTATCCCCACCCATTTAAATTTCTATAATGGTCAAAAAAGATTCATTAAGAATTGGAATAACCAAAATATTTGGTAATCCAGCAGAGTTTGCACACCCGTTTCCATTCCTTAGCATAATCACCCACGTACCAACAATTAAGAAAACCCTTAGATCATTAATTTTAACAGGTGTGCAAACACTGCTGGATTACCAAATATTTTGGTTATTCCAATTCTTAATGAATCTTTTTTGACCATTATAGAAATTTAAATGGGTGGGGATAAATAAAATCATATAAATAAGTCGTCGCCGTGTGGACATATCAACAGTTTGATAATGGCCTCAAAAGCCGAAACAGCTGTCACATTAAAAACTGTAAAAATAACAGAAATACTTTGCAGAACTTAATAATTATAATAACATTATTAAATTTGATTTATTTTAAATTTATTTAAAAAAAAATAAAAAATTAGAAATACAAATTTCGAATTAAGAATAGATAGTAAAAAAATAATCTTAAAAAAACATTCATTTATTTATTTAGAATTAACGGCACAAGAACATGAAAGTTAATAACAGTCATAGAACAATACGGAAAGAAAGGAAAAAAGATTATATAAGTTGACAACATAAAAGAAACAAAAACAAAAAAAGCCTGTTATGTTGTGATCTCATTAAAATATGTACCTACTGCTAAAATTTTTAATTATTACAGATTTATATTCCGATAAAGCATATTACAAACATCAACTCACATTGTATACGAGGTACTAGTGGCGTGTAATCTATTTATATCAGAAGTTTAGTCTGAAAACGTAGTATGATTGTAACAATAATACGTACTAGGGGAACCTTGAAAAAGAATCAACATTTGTATCTGGGTTATTCAATGTATACTGAATACAAGTGTGAATTCTTGACATAATCAATTCAAAATTTAAAAATAACTCTTTAATACAAAGAAAATATAATGTCATTCAGACGAATTGATCATAATTTTTATTAAGTTTTATTGCTTCTAAAATATTACGCATAAATAAGTCATCGCATCGCTCCGACTACGAATAATTAATTTATTCTCTATAGTAATACTATTATTTGATACTCCCGATCGGTAAAAATAGGGATTTTAGAGTTTTATGTTAAATTACTGACGCGATTAATTTTGTTCGAGGCGTCGAAACGCCCGCTGGGAATTCAGCCCAATGAACATCAAGAAATCTATAAACACCAAGTACACATTATTACTCAAGTCATAAAAAAGCAAAACTAACAGACTAACTGAAAATAATTATAAAGCATATAAAAAACGCAAAAAAAAAATTAATTACTGACAATTTTTTGAATGATTAGTCAGTCAATCGATCAGTCAGTTACTTATTTATTAAATCGTTTTGTTCCAAATAAACGTTTTGCAGCCTAGTATTCAATACAAGCAAAATGACTAGGTATATTTCAACTAATTTGAACTATTTTCTAGCGTGAAAAATTCGTGGTAACATTTCATAATAAATATGTTTATAATTTATGATCTTCTGCAAGAAACTTCTGAACATCTTGTAATGTCTTATTATTGTATATGTCTGTTGCATTCATTGAATATGACAGTTTATATATAAAGAGGAGAAGTATTTTTAGTTGAGGATGTTTTTAAAGAACTTATATATAAACGCCTTTTAATTGTAAAAGATTTATGATTTGTTTTGTACACACATATGTCGGTTAGATATGTATGTGTGGATGTATATTTCCATAGTGGAGTGCTGGTACCTACCCTATTGTATAGCAGTGAGGCATGGAACTGTCAGAGGAAGGATAAAAGTAGACTGAATGCTGTAGAAATGAGATCCCTGAGGCGTATGTATAGTAAAACCATGTATGATCGTGTGAGAAATGTGGAAAATCGCAAAGAATGTAAAGCTGATGTAAGCGTAATGAGTAGGATTCAGAAAGGGACGCTTAGATGGTTTGGGCGTGTAGAGCGAACGAACGAAGAAAGGAGGAGAATATATGACTCAAATAAGAATGGTAGAAGACATGGCATGATCAAGTGAATCAAATACCTACTTTAGTCAGGCCATGTCAAGAGTCAGAATAATAGAAGAGCATGTATGAGACAATGTATGAATGTGAATGAGGCAAGAAGTGTGTGCAAAGACCGAGTTGTTTGGCAGTCCGTCTTCTCTGCCTAACCCCTGCGGGGAAACGGCGTGATGGTTAGTTAGTTAGTATATTACATTTACCTAAACTCATCTTATCGTTCATCTAACATGTAAGTTTCTTAACTCACGGACCCACACAGCAGAAAAGAGAATTTAGAGCAAGTGTCAATTTAAATGATTATTATTTGCTGCTTTTTATTTATTGTTACCAAGTTATATAATATAATAATAATATTATTCAATTTACAAAAAAAAGTTTAGTTTAAAACAATTTCTGCTGTGTACATATTACTACTCGCAACAGCTCTTTCGTCTTTTAAGGCATTATCAAACTGTGTGATAACACATTCGGCGTCACAAAATTAGCACATCTTCCAAAATAAGTTTCACAAGTAAGTTTCTCCCAGCTCCGAGCCAATACATCTCAACCTAAACACTATTGATATCAATTAATAGATCTCATAAACGATACAAATTTTCCGAGTACGGTGACGTTAAAAAAATGTTGCACACATACTCTTTGAAGGTGCCACATCTTGGGTCATATTCTTGGGGTATAAAAAGAACAGTTAGAGTCAATCTAGGTCCTTTACTATCCGAATTTTGAAGAGGACAATTTGAATAATTATTTCTAGAAAACAAAAAACAACCCTTTAAAATGGATACCACTGCTGAGAAGGCTGCTTAAGTGGCTCAATGGTGCTCGGCAACCAAATTTAAGCCGTTGTAGCGTCCGACGGCTGTTCTTAATTATGATTTAATTATAATGATTGCCAAAATTACCATTTTTTAATGATGATAATTGAAATTTTATGATGGGAATCAAAACAACATTTTTCGGATAAATTCAAAGCGTTAAGTGTTCTTGCACTGTCACTTTTATGAAAAACTAACATTACACCATTGCAAAAGCCACGTAATGCAAGCCACGAATACAAAAACTAAATATATTTCTTCAGAATATTTTGAAATCTTCATTAAATGTTATTAATTTTTTTAATGGCTACCATAATACTTGCATGAGCCTAGTATGGTGGCTGTAGACAAATAAACTGTAATCATTTAAATTTCTATGAATAAAGAATCACCAAAAAAAAACTTATATAAACAATGAGCTATTGACATCATGCATTGTGTCAAAATCGGTTAGAAAAGTTCTATTTCAATAACAATTAACTTTATTTTTTACAAATAATTTCTAAATCTTTACAGAACTTTAAAATATTACATAATCTCACAGTATGAATAATTTTCATTATAAAATTGGTATTCAAAATTTCCTGTGCACTTATGTACCACCGTAATTAGAGTAAAGTAAAAAATAGCGCAAAGCGTACCAAAGTGTATGAAAGAATTTTCTTAATGAACATTCATTACTGGATACCGTCGTCCTTTGAGGATTGAAGGAACGCTGAAGGCTCCCAAGCTAAAGGCAGCAGGCAGCGGGCTGTAGTACCTTTAACCCGTAAAGCGTATCGCGTACGCAGATTACGTCCCAGATGCTTTAGCGAAATGTGATAAATTGCTAGTGAAAGGGTTTTTTGTTTCCTATTTTTAATTTGCAAGTAATATACTGAATTTAACAGCTGAGATAACACGTGTCAAATTTTACACTGCATTCCTTCCTTATCCGTCTAACACGGCTTCAGTTTAATAAATGGATAGCAAATTAAAATATGTCGTGAGACAGAGCGATGATTTTCTAATAGTTTTCTAGTGTCATAGTACCATCCTCCTCCCACTATCACAATATAGAAATCACATAAATATAGTAAAATAGAGATATTAATTAATTTAAAACATGGTACTCTACCCCCATTCTCATCACCCACCTTTAGACATTACTATAATATGTAACATATGAAATACCAAACCAAAATTAAGAAGCAATATCCCAACTTTAATACAGCCAATTATATCGCAATTTATTAGACTTTTTGATAAACACGCGCTATGTATATGTATTTTATTTTATTTAAAGGGTTTTACGCCCTGCTGGGCTTTTACGTGAATTATAAAACCAGAATATTCCTACCGAAAATTATACACAAAGTTTTGAAAGCATGAACTAACATAAAACTGAATAACTTAATTTGAAAAAAAAATAGTAAAACATGTTACAATTACATAAAGTTAAATAAAAATAATATTAATACTATGTACAAATAAGATAAATCACTAAAACTACATACGACGATAGTATAATTTGTAGATTTCAACAAAGTGCTTCTATGAAATATACTTAATTCTATAAATACTCGTAGTATCAGTAAATATATCAATAGTTCCCTCAAAATTGTTGCCTAGATCATGTATCTTACTGGTTAGAGAATGTGTTTGATAGTTGGTTGTGTATATATTGTAGAAGTATGTTACATTTTGTCTTGTGTTCCAAGTCGGTACAAGGAATTTAAAAGTGGCGATGATGGCAGAGCTGTCAATTACGTTGTTAATGCAACCAGGTCTGACATAATTCTCCTGTCAGACAGCGTCATCAGATGCAATTGATTCATCAAATGTATGTACCCAAGGAATATACGATAGAGGCTTAAGCATTTGCTGGTGCCACCGCATCTTTTTTTAATTTGAGATCTATTTTTCATTTTTGGCAATTACGGGTAGAGAAAAGATTCTAGTTTTAAAAGTTGACAACAACTAAACGTTGAAAAACAGGTTTCACAATAGTAAGTGCAAATATAAGTATATAAAAGGTTGTTGGGCGACCATTTGTATACGGTATAATATACTTATAGCGATATATTAAGTTTTCGGACTATGTAACTCTGTCCGAAACGTTCGCTAAAGAAGAAGGTAGCGCAACACGGCATAATACCCCAAAAATAAAACACGATAATGCTTTTGGCATATATAATCTGTATAATAGACCATCAAGAATATTTCCTAAATCAGAAAAAAATATGTATCGCATGTACATTGTATATCGATGTTGGACAATATTCAGTGTTAAATATTATCTTATATGTTATATAAATAAATATATTTCCTTAAAATCGGTAGTTTAGCAAGTGGAAATATGTAAGATAAGAAAATATTACATGCCAAGGTACTCACATAAATAAAATAATAATCTAATAACTATTCTAACGATAAAATAATGACTACAATCTCCTTAAAAATCGAGTTGGAAAAAGCGAGACTTATTAAAAGCTCATAAGTAAAAACATACAGTACAAACGTAGCTCGAGAATCAACACGGAACTTCCTTTGCCATAAAAATCCCGACAGAAGTAATTTGCATGTGAAATGAAGAAACCTCCGGCAAGTTGAAAATGGAAAACCAGAAAACACAACCTTAATAAAGCTAACGCGCTTAAGCGACATTTACGAATTAAAGAACGAAAAATAAAGAATTTCACTGGAAACGCTTGCTTTCCTTAATAATTTCAAGCAATTAATCTTTCTAATTGCCACCTTTCTTGGGATAACGCTGACTTGGGAAAAGGTAGCTCTTGCGAACTTTACGGCATGAACAACTTCTTAAGCTCAAAAAATATGTTCGGCTTTAGAGAAATATCCTTTTAACTTTTAACTCAATTTACTTAGAAAATAATGTGTAAAGCTGTGGCTATCGTGTTCTACCAATCTTATTTCTGTCACTGCATAGCTTTCCCAATAAAAGGGTGGCCTAGTTCAATAAGTGAGGGAAAATTTCGTCTTATATTTCTACACTCGGGTGTGATTATACATTACATAGGTAGCAGGCTTTTAACACTCGTCCAGCGGCATAATATTACAACACTTAACATGCCATCGGCATAGGCATACAAATTTAGTGTTTTTATACTTTGTCAGAGTGTTTCAGTCTTTTTATGTCAGTCGAGACAATAAGTGGAAACAACGTAAGACTAAGAAAAATTGTGTAGTTTGCATGCAACCTATTTGCAATGAATATTCAGTATCAAAAACAACATGAATGTATAAACAAATATTTCCATCATTTCCTTGTAAAATGTATGAAGGAACAATGCACAATTGTACCTAAGCCGCCTGTTGACTCAGCGTAGCGTCCTGTTTTCGACTCAACCACTTTATATTTTGTCTATCTGTAAATTTATTTGTGTATTCCGTATCTGGTCAATCATGACAAGATGGTAGCCGTGTTTGAAGGTGCGTATTTATTCCGCCAGAACGCACGAACGTTGCGACGGTTGCTAGCTGCCAAGTCGGGGTAATCAACATTACGCGAAGTCTACTGTTACAGAACTAAAGCCATTTCACGCAATGTCTTGATTATTAATCGTGGTCTTTCACCAGATTGATACTATCTAAAGGTTTGCGCTTAAAATGTGACAAATCAAGGAAGACATTTGAGCTGTATCTACCAACTTTCCGGAATATTAATAATACCTAATAACCGAAAAAGAAGAAGATCAGCCTTAATTTGAATATTGTTTATGAAAGGGAATAATTTTAATTAAAACATTGAATTATAATTTAAAATAACTTTTCCCTTCCGTAGCAATTATCATATGTCTGTTTTCGTATTCAGGAATCTCCCGAGACGTGTTTATATAATATAAAAGGGTTTTAATTCAAAGGATTTCGTATAATATAACCCCCCGGAATAAAGGCCTTATAGGTAGGAACAGCCGCCTACAATTGGGCACGATAGCGCAGGTAAGCGCTAACTTGTTTGTTAGTCGTAAAAAGACACCAAAACCTCACAATAAACCTTTTAGGCCTCCATATTGGAGGGAAAAGTGTACCCGGAGTAATTCCCGTACAGTTTCACGCGTGAGATATGCTTTACTAGATTTTGTCGGGAGCTTTGTTCGTTTAAGGATTCAGAACCAACCCTTGTAAATAATAATTGCCTTCATAAAAGTAGTTGAAAAGCTTCAACAACCTAACTTATCCGAAAATTATAGATTCTAATCGCTTAAATAATAATGGAATAGATTGGGTCAAATCCAAAAACCGTTTGTAAGATATATTGTTCTCGGGTCTGTACCAACCGTACAATAATTGAATTGTGCGATTTTATTATATATATATATATATATTACTTTTTCATTTGAGATATCGATAAGCATAACCGATTAAGAATAACTGTTTCACTGTATTATATATATTACCTACTCTGATTTATGGCAGTGATGCATGGAACTGGCAGAGGATGGATGAAAGTAGACTGAATGCTGTAGAAATGAGATTCCTGAGGCAAATGTGTGATAAAACGATGTATGATGGTGTGAGGAATGTAAAGATCTTCTAAGAATGCAAAGCTGATGTAAGCGTAATGAGTATGATTAAGAATGCGACGCTCAGATGGTTTAAGAATGTAGAGCAAATAAACGAAGAAAGGAGTGTAAGGAGAATATTTATGACGTAAACGTGAATGGTAGAAGAAGCCGGGGATGCCCGAGGAAGACGTCGCACGATAAACTGAATCAGATACTCGAGTCGGGCCATGTTAGGAGTCAGATTATTAAAAGAGTATGTACGAATGTGAATGAGGCAAGGAGTGTGTGCCAAGATCGAGTTGTTTGGTTGGTTCGTCCTCTTTGCCAACCCCTGCGGGAAACGATGTGAGGGTTAGTCAGTAAGGTAGTTTATTTTCTATATTTTATTGTTGTTCTTACCTAATTAGAAAAACTTTTGTGGGTTTTTTGCTTGATGCGAACATTTCGTTATTGGTTTGACAACTTAATTATTGTTCATCTTTATTTATTTATTTATTTACCCTTTGAAAGCTTTTACATGTATACGTTATTATGGGTAAGTTGTTCAGTAGTACAATAATAAGTGTATGATAGTACATAACATAATAAACTGAGTATTAACAATATAAACAGGTACAATTCATGTTGTAATCTGCCTTGTTCAGTGTTGTCAACTAGCGGACAATGTAAAAAAATAATAAAATTATTTTTTTCCCGCACCATAAGTGAAACATATCCTTAGTTTAAAAAAATACATTCAGCTGTAATTGAGTACCAAATTACAATAATTAAAAGCGTCGCGAATCATACCAAATAATGGATATAAAAATAGTAAATGATATAACTTTTAATTCTTATTTATAATCTTGTTTTGTATACATTACCAGTTAATTTATTGGGCAGAAATTTTTCTAAATGTTTAACTAACATTTTGTAATTTTATTGAAAACAATTATTATTTACCAACATAAAAACTTCTTGTTGAAACGTTATTTTAGCGTTTCCAATTGTCTGATTCCCTCAAGAATTTGTGTTCATATTGAAAAGAGTACGGTCTCGCATGGTCTCATTGGGGAAATTTAACAACAATGCCCCTGAGTCTCACCACACCTATTGCAATCAGACAGCCACAAAGCTAACAGAACTCGAGCCAAAAAACCAAAGTATTTCTAGCTTGTGATTTTTTGGCCTTCAATAAAGACAAAGAACATTGTTACTTAATTCTCTATACTTCCAAAAAGACTTGGTTTAATCGGGATTCTATTTCGCGTACCATTTATATTCCTGGGCTCAAAAGACCTCTTTATCTGGGAAAAGTCCACAAAACCCTTTTAATTCAATGAGAATATTATTTTCTAAAGATTCAAATTGGAAAAAAACGTTTCGCCTAGTCCGCCCATTGTAAGTAAGTAATTGGAGGTGAAATTGGCAAATTTTTCAAATAACTTTAGCGAAGAAATGCCCTCTGATGGAACATTCCAATTTTTTATCACATTGTCCGGCATAAAATGCTATCTACATGTATTGGTTGGAGAACGGTAGCAGAGTGCGCGTACGAAAATGACTGTAAATATTCCTATTACAATTTTTTAACTTAATCTTTATGTACATAATACCGTAATACAATACCAAGTATGTGTACCTATTTCTCTGAATTCGTTATTGTGTTAATTAGTGAAGCGTTGCGAGTGCGTATTGATTAAGTTACAAGCTAAGCTTTTCATGACGACAGGGAGTCAAAAATATATTTATTGTTATTAAGTTTAATTTGTAGAACTCCATTTTAATTTTTATTTTTTATATATTCAATAATATTGTTATTGGGTTTATAAAAACAGTTTATTTTTAAACAAGTTCTGCTGTGTAATTATTATTACGCGTGACAGCTGTTTCGCCCTCTGAAGGCATTATCATTGATTGATAATGCCTTCAGAGGGCGAAACAGCTGTCACGCGTAATAATAACTACACAGCAGAACTTGTTTAAAAATAAACTGTTTTTATAAACCCAATAACAATATTATTGAATATATAAAAAAAAAAAAAAAAAAAAAAAAAAAAATATGTTGAGATTTGTGTTATACTTAACCATCTTAATAAAGTTATTTCGATTGACATGTGAAAAACTAAATAAAAAAATTGTTAAAAAAAATAATTAAAGGACCGGGTATTTATCATGCACAAGTATCAGCCTGTGTTGGCGGCTTTGCGTCAATTTATCCGAGAGATAGGATCCTATTTTAGCTAAAATTTCTGGTATTGATAGTAAAACGTTCAGACGCTTATAAGCCATCAGCAGTAATGCGATATCCCTACTGGAACTAAGACTGCAGATACCCAGCATTCACGAGATAAATGCTGTTTGAAACAGTAAAAACGAAACCCTCCCATGTAAAGGTACCGAAAAACATTATTTTGTATTTACTTGACCATTAGTACACAGATGGTGTCCTCTGGCTCCAATACCCGAGATCCACTCTTAAGAATATCACGCACCGAGCTAAAGGAAAGAAGCCTGCAGCAAGGTTAATAACACATCTGCCCTGATTATGGACACTGCAATGCTGTCCGAAACGTTGGCTAAAGAAGGAGTTAGAGCAACACGGCATAGCACCCCAAAAACAAATAACAAAAATGCAGCAAGGTTGGTCAACACCTTAATTGTGTATGACAAAACTCAACATTTTTGTGGCTGATTTAAAGATATTTTAAAAATGATCATGAAATGTTAAATATATATATATAAGGAATGTAATGTTATGTGCATAAAACAGCTATATATCACTCAAATACTTTGTAGATTTTTTATCAATATTAAATTTGCTGAAAGAACACAACAAATGCGGACAGCTAGAATTAGCTCTACATTGAACTTCGTGGCGGTACATACTAAAACTTCTTTTGGTCAAAGAAAATATTTATATCAGGCACCACTTATGTTAAATATTCTTCCAAATTATATTAAGTCTGCCAATTCCTTAGTTAAATTTTAAAAGTTAAATAAGGTTTTTGTATTGACAGACGATTGTTTTAATATTTTTTCATCCTTGTCCTTTCTTAAATAATAAGATTTTATACAAGTCCCATTTGCTAAAAACTGAATGTCACCCTATCTGTCTTTTATCTACTTTGCTTCTTCTTTTGAACAATGATTAATGATTGCTTCACTCAAATGTAAATTGTTAACCTCGATACAGGCTTAGTCCTAGTGAGGTTGATTTTTATGTGAAAGTGTTTAAGTGTTTTATGTATAGTGAGATGCAAAAAATAATTAAATAAATACAATTTCTAAGTCATTGCAAGTCATCACGGGCTTTAGAGAAATAACTATCATTTTGTAATTAGAATATACGGTCTTTTGTGACCTCGAAAAGCACATAACTGAATATTTTTGGAAATTTAAACCGAGTTAGTTATCAATAATCCAGTTGATAATTGTGGTGCTTTGTACAATCATATATTGACCTTATGCTTAAGAAAAGTTTAATGGCCTCATCAAAAAGTAAATACGAATTTAATTTGTTTTTTCAAAGAGGTTTATGATTAAAAATAATAAGAGTCTTAAATTGGATCCCTGCGTTATATTTGAATCTGGTATTGTCAACAGTTGGAATAAAAGATAAGCGTGTTTGAGATAACATATGCTTTAGGGAGAAGAAAGGAGGAGGTATTAGGACAGATATGTGACCATAATATCTGCAATCCCTAGGGAGAAATTCCATGATTCTTAGATAGTTGCTTATTTCTCCATAATGTAGTGCATTGTGTTCTTAAGGATGTAACTATAGATATCAAGACCATGTATGCATCCTTCCCTAGCATCCGCTTTCTTAAACATTGAATCGATGGCTAAAAACACCCTTGGATATTAACAGAAAATAAAATTTTCATAAGTAAACCTTTTGCAGCAGCTGAAATAAAATACAGTTTATTTGAGGGAATTAAACCAAATAAATTCACAGAATCCACAACCTTTAGTTAGGTATTCAATATATAAGTGTGTTTACCTAATTGGGATTTCATGTTCAGTCCATAAATCTAAATAACCGTACTCAAATCATATAATACGTTCTTGTCAATGTCATTTATTGCCAAAACATGTTCAATTCATTCCTACAATCTGACCACGATGAAAACCTATTTTCAAACTAGCTGACGTAATGGGAGTAATTACATTTTGATATGATCTAAAAACAATCCAATAATAATATTAATAGTTATTAATCATTTTAAAGATAAATTACATTCGACCAATTGCGAGTCAAACCGCCAATTTGTGGTGTAAAACACCCACTACCTCTGGGGAAGTTAATATCTTTTTAAAGTACTAAACAAGCGAATCTCTCTCATCGTTCATCTATCACCGATAATGGTGGGGAGTTATGGGTATTTTAGGGGGTGTTTTTCAGGGGCTGGGTTCTCTGAGGGCTCTCTGGGTGGCGTTTGGGTGTTTTGGGTGGGGTTTGAGTTGGGCTCGGGTGGTGTTTGGGTGGCGATGTGCTGTGGTTAGGGGCGTTATATAAATCTTCGGTAATTAATATGGATGTAAGGGATCCAGTATTTTGTACGCCCCCCCATTTCCTACGCAGAGCGTAAGGCCGGATGGCTTTTTAAACGTCGGCGTTTGGACCGTTTTTGCGCCTTTGTGTGGAGCATTTTGTGTACATGGTATGGTTATTTTCACTCATCAAACACCGTTTGTTATTTTGGTATAATATTGGTTTTGGAATACCAATATAGGATATCAGTTCAATCTTGTAACATTGCCTCAATCCAAAACATAATACAATGGTACTTTTGCAATATTTTTGATGATATACATATCTGTTATTTTGTTATTATTATAAACACAAATAAACAATAAAAATAAATGCTGCGATTATAAAAAGGATGATAATGTGTTATTTTATCATATGGATTGCTTTTTTATTAAAATTTTTCAAATAAAAATATCTTTTCTCATGTCCCGTTGAACATATCCGTATCACACGAATCATCAAAATATTGCTTTATTATCAGAGTAGTGAGATTTCGCCTACAATTCTAGTCAAATACTGTATTTCATATGTAGAACGACAATCCCCAATTATTGGGGATGTCATAGATCCACAGCCCAGAACCGTCACAACTCTAGAGTTGAAATCAAAATTTAAAATAAAACATAGTTTGTCAGTGATGAAAATAAATAATTATTGAAGACAATATTAGCGATTTCTAAACGAAAATCTGAAACAGAAAAGTCAGAATAGGATACGGTCACATCTGACCATACACATGTTACCGTATCCTTTTCTGATTTTTCTGTTTCAGATTTTCGTTTAGAAATCGCTAATATTGTCTTCAATAATTAAATATTACAATTTGAGGTTTTACTCAATAAAGTTATTCCGAAAAATAAATGAAAATAAATAACTTCATAAAAATTGTAGGTCGAAACAATTTTTTTTTAAGTGAACTCCCCATAAGAGGCCTTGAGGAAAATAATTTTCCTATGTAATCTTTGAGGATGCTTTGTGGAGTGTATTTTTAAGTAAAGGCAGGAGAAGAAGTTCTGGGAAACATTTATGAGGGATGGGTAGGAATATGTGGGTCAGTGTGTCTATGATTTACATATGAATTCACTGGAGAATTGTAGAAGTCAAAGGGTCTTCTTCAACCGGCCTTTCCCGATCCGACTGATGCATCTATCACCAAGACCTTAAAAATTCACCCGATGAACCCGGGCACCCCTGATAAGTCACCAAATACCAAACCTATGAGGTAACCTATGGCAAAGGTATAGGTTATCCAATGAATGGTTCTCTGGGCAACGGTACCTCTACCCGCATCCCAAATTGTGAAATTAAAATTAGAAAAAAATACAAAAATGGACACATTTTCAAAAAACCACGTAGGTATTTCGACCAATTTGTGCGCACAGCAAGGTGGGTACCATAAAACACGTCCAAAGTAAACAACCATTGTTTTTGTTTGCATTGTGTCCGTTTCTCATGTGGTGTTTACAAAATAATTCCGCACACTTCTTTGATATCATCCCTCCCCGGGCGCTATTATTTAAAGCGGGGTATGTTTGCCTTTCGTACAATGGATAAGGTTCAAGATTGATGGTGGAAGGGAAATGCACTTTCCAAAAAAATAGGCTTTCACACACTAGGTATCCCTATTTTACGTAGGCACATGTACTTTTACAAACAAGTATTAATAGGCTTATTTTATACTGGTTATTTTGAATACGCGGTCAACGTTATATTTAGCTTCATAGGTTTATAAAGTAAATACGTAAGAACAATTCAAATTTTACCCTTCCATGACCGACAGTGGTAGCCGAAATATCTATAATTACTATCCTTTATTTAAAAAAAATACAGGCAGAACTAATAGTTTGGTATTTTTTGTATTCCCTCAAAACCTATACATAGATAATCTGCCATAAAAAATTGAAGTATTAATTATATTACAAAACAAATATTTTTTAGACGTGTAGCAGAGAATGGTATCATAATCTGATATCTTTTGCGCGCTGGAACCATACCCATGGCTGAGTCCATACACCCATTAGTAAGTGAAGTTTCATCTCACTCGCTCGAGCTATTACAATAGCTGCGTGAGAAAGAAAGGTACGCGGTAAGTCAATATAAGCAGCCCAGTCTGACCGCGTTAGCGCGGAGTCCACTTTTGTCGATTAAAATTTAATTAACTATATTATGATAATTATTTCACAAACATAATTTAAATGTTTAAGTCATAAGAATAATGTGTAATTAAATTTACAAATAAAATAAAAAAGGCATTACAATGATAAAATTCGTGGGGTAACTGAGTCACCCCTCATGGCAACAAAAAATATAAATAAAACAGATGTTTTATATCTTGGCACGCCGAAGGCTAAGTCACAGTTTCGTTTACAGATCATACAATAGTTTTACTTTCCAAAGTTAGTGAGACTATGATACCCTTATTTGGAGAGTAATGTTAGGTGAAAGGAATTTAATTAGATGATGGGAAGGAGAAAAGGAATATAGGAATGCGCTTAGCTGTTTCGGTAAGATGACTCAGCAAGATGTATTGCAAACAATTTAATGTACGTTTTTGAAATATGGTCATTCCACTTTTTATGAACGGGTACCTTAATAATGTGAGAGAATAAAGAGCTCATCTAATATTAATTTCGCAATAGTTACACCTTATTTAGCCGGGTTTTCAGCTTACAACTACTGCATCCAGTGCCAAACATCAGTTAATCAATATTTCGATATATCGGTTAAAAAGCTGTAATGTAATAATTAAATATCGATTTACCTTTCATATCCAAAGTGAAGTAGTATTCTCGTAGCTATAATGAATTATCTGAAGTGCATTACCTGAAATTAAAGAAATTACTTTATTAGACAGTGAAATCGAAAGATAATAATAATAATAATGATGAGTCTCCAATAAGAGGAACCTAAAATACTTAATAATAAAGTTTGGTATGATGAGAAATGATAAATGCCTACCAATTCGGTAGAACAATAGATTATTGAAGGAAAAATTAACGGAAATCGGAGTGCCGGTAAACGTAGAACGTCGTCGATCGAAGAATTTTGAGGGAACGAAGACTGCTTTTAAAAAATAGACCTAGTGATATCTTATCATTGGAATGAGAATAACAAAACAAAAAAAATGATATATTTAAGTAAAATGTGGTAGGTATTGTGTTTATTTAAAAAATTGCTATACTTTCCAGATGGGAACATATGTAGGTACTCTTACAAGTACTCTACAGAGTAAGGCTATTATTCTTCAAATTAATCGTAATTCGATAAAGAACTGGATGGCAAGCCTTAAACGAATGAAATTACAGATTTCCTAATAAACTTTCAGTTAAACACGTGATCCTAAAAATCATAATATTCTCGCATTTCGTCACTGTATATTATAAGTATTTATTGTTACGAATGAAACACAAAAACAATAAAAACATTTAAGGTGGCTGATATAGCTAGCCTTGTGATTTTATATAGACTACTTAAACTAAAACATCGTTAATAAGTCGTCTAAACGTGGTTAAAACCATAGTTTGAAAATGGCATTGAAAGCCGAAACAGCTGTAACAATATCAAAAACACAAAAATACTTGCAGAACTTAATAATTATACTATAAAATTTGATTTTGATAAAATTTAAAAAAAATATATATTATCAGGACAAACTCAGGTGCATGAGCACGTCTTCAGGTGTATTATGAATGGATTATATTAAGCATGTTTATTATTAAATCGCCTGCAATCACCACAGAAAAATCCTGTTTTAAACAGGATTTTTCTGTGGTGTTCAGTGGCTTCAGATATGTTTAATGTCGATATCTGAACGGCCACGTACTTCCTACTCACCTGTTTACTTCCCACCACCGCTTCTTCTAACCTCACATTTTCCAAAATTATAGATTCCATAGTTCCACTAACTTCAGACATGCAGAGGGGGGGGCTAGAGACTAGGCTCAATAAATTATAAGAAAAGTTGATAGGCACAACGGAAACAGTTTTTTTAAACCAGTTATCTAGTTAAAAGATGAATAGATTGACTGGTAAAGAAAAAAAACGCAATAAAGCACGCACCAGGTTCCATGAAATAGTTGACACTTGACGATTTGTAAGGAAGCGCCTACCTTCACGCGTGCGATCATTTTTCACGACTTCTCTCAACGAGACAAGATTTTAATATATTATTACCGTATACGTAATGTCACCCAAAGGCAACCACGGAAATAGCCCGCGGGCGATAACGGGCCGGCGTGTTTTTGTCCGTGGCCCCTTGTTACTGGAAAGTCAGTGTTAATTAATGAATGTGCGATGCGATCATTAATAACTTGCGGGCAGCGCATCACTCAGGCTGTTGGTTGGGAAATGTGCCTCGTCTCGACCGGGGAACGGGAGTCGGGTTATGCTGCAAGGCGGGTTAATAGCAGTCTTCGCTTTTTTATGTGTACACTGGTGTTCAATGTACATAAGTATCCCACTAGCTTGACAAGGTGGTTTTATTACAATAACGTTAGGAAATTCTGTGTGATAAATGAACAGGTACCTACAATAACCTTATAACAGTATCACGTTATTATTCCAGAACATAGAATAAAGAAGAACACGAGAAAATGCTTTGTGATCCAAAAGACTGGCCAATCGGGCCTTAAAAACAGACGTATCATCATTACCAATTTGGGGGCGGGCATGGGTACCGCCACCCTGGGAATCATTCATTAGATAACCAACACCTCTGCCATCGGTCACCCCAAGTGATTCGCTACGTTTGGTGACTTAGCACGGGTGCCCAGGTCTATAGGGAGAGGATTGTGTGGCGGGCCGGATTTTTAGAGACTGGCTGAGGGAGATCTTTTACATCCCAGCTGGACCCTTTCAAACGTCCGTCACTCCTAGACATACTGACCTTCACTCATCATACCTTCTCTGATTTTCCTTTCTTTCTTCCTTCCTTTCCTAAAAAAAACCCTCCACACAGCATCCCCAAAGATGGCATAGGCCCTGGGGGCCTTTATTTTCCTTAGAGCCTCCTGTATGGAGCTAAAGTTAAAAAATCATCCTTTTTATGAATTTTAAGAGGTCATAAGTAAAACCTAATGATACGTATACATACGCGAGCCGAACTGCATAACTGAACCTCAACTTATAGGAAAGGAAAGAAGCAACCGCAAATGGCACGAAACGCCGCTTGCAGCTGCTTCGATCCTTTGCCGTAATTCGTGTATACTTACCATATGATGTTGAAAGTGGTTTATTTTATTAATCGATAAAATAAATCTTAATTTCTGCTACATCAAGCAAGCCAGCTCATTGCATTACATATAGGTTAATATCTATAATCTACCTCTTTTGAATTAACCTCTGCGAAAAACAACATCTTGGGGTTAGAGACTCTTTTGGCCTCCGTCCTTTGTGTTGTAATAATAACAAAATTATGATTATTATTACTGTACCTTTTACGACCAGAAGTTTTAATTGTACCTCTATAAACAATCATTAATTTATGAACGTTTTCGAATAACGCTTTTCATCTGCCCTGAATAAATGATAATTTAAATTCAAATGCAATTTCTTTTACCGTCACCGAACTCACAAATTAGGATTGTACAAGTGTCGATTATAATCGTGATAGTAGAGTAGCCACCAAAATAAAAAAAAATAACTAACCACTCTATATAGCAATTTTTATCGGTAATCCTAAATCGGGTTCAATTCCTAACCTATATTAAAGTTTGTGACGTAATCAGAAAAGTTTCGCTTTCAATTTCGATAATATAAACTTTTTATAACATTCAGTTCGGTTTTGGTGAAGGTTCAAATCGAAAAAATTGTAATGGACTCTAGACCCGAGGAATGAAAGGAGATGGATAAAGGGTTACGGGTAGTTAGGGATTACTTTGTTTTGCCATTAGGAAGTTCTTTCTACAACTGAACGGATGTCCTGCGGGTATAAGTAATACATGGTTTTTAGTTTGCTTATGAGATGTAGATATCTGTATATATTTTTTAAATAACAAACTAACTGGAAAATAAGCGAAGAATAAAAATCCTATTTTATGTGTTGTTATCTAACTAGGAAGTTCTTATTTGAAGTTTTGATCACTCGTTTTTAAGATTAAGCATCATCGAATTGCCCAATCTGTCCGTAACACTCGGGGGCCTAACTACAAAAACTGGCGCTTTTTTTAATAATGTTGTCCGTTATGCAAAATAACTGGCATATTAATGAATGTGGTTGAACTAACTAAGCTCTTAGAATTGAAAGAAATCGCATACACGATCCATAGACTTAATTAATTAATCTAAGACGCGGCCAATTGATTCCGTTCCAACTTGAAGAAACAAAAGTTTTTAATCATTACTAAAGACGTCATGAACTAATCAATTCCCTTAATAGTGTGAAAAAAGTAAAAACGGACCTCCAATGTATGGTAAATTTATTATTCTGATTGGACAGTGTCAATTTATTAGTATTTTTAACTTCTACATAGCCGTCTGATGGACAATATCGGTCTGAGTATCAATAGCGAGACCGTATACACTGCAGGTAGAAAGTATTTCAAGCATCATATCTAGTAAATCGCAGTTTAGTTTTCAAGCGTTCCTTTTTAAATAGGTCCAATTCAATCTCTCTTTTAATGCAATTGTTTGATCCGTCGCGATTAAAATTCTAGCAAAGCGTATATATCTCACTATGAATGCTGACTGGTGTGAAAATGAGTATATGTGCTGAATTCGAATCAAATAAAGAACAGTGGCCATTTTTCACCGTTTGCAGTTAGAAGGCAATTTATTGCGCCGGAAATCGATGCACTTCCGCAAATGGAACGCAGCCTTCGAATTTGATTGATTTATTATTTATTAAAACCAGGAAACAAATTAAGTGCACTCAAAAAAGTCATAAAAATATCCATAAAATATTTTTTTTCCGGGTATTCAAATAGAGAAATATCGTTCAGTAGCCAATCGTTAAAGTACTTTACGTGAATAAAAACATACCTGAAGGTACTTTTCACTTCTATCAATGCCCACATTTAGAATAAAACTTAATTTAGATAGTGTAGGTACTTACCTAGTAGCCTCGGAAGCATATTCTGGTTTTTCCGCTAAATCAATATATTTTTGTCGAAATTATAAATTACATTTCTTCTAAATAAAGCAGCAACTACCACTTCAGGCAAGATTAATTGAAACATTTTGACAATCGAAAAATACTTCAGCTAAATACAATACGACTTGAAATATCGGTTCTCTGGTTTAATCTTATTTTTTTTGTTTATAGTAGTCTGCTTATGTGAGTTATTTCAAATGTTTATTTTTTATTTGGAATTTCTAACGCTTTCTTTCTAACCCATGAATTTGCTACTGATGACAATTACACTAAGAAATATGTTTTAAATACCTAAATAACATAGTGAAATGCGTTTTATTATTTAAAAAAAATGTGACAATAACCTCATTATTTAACTTTCAAAATTTTGTCTTTCCGTTTGCTTTTTTGTTTGTTTGAGAGTTCTTTTATTAAGTGACGTTTGGAGACAGCCGCAGACTATCTGTTTTTTTTTAATGCACGAAACTCGATACTGAAGGAAGAAAAAAAGGATCAACTAAAAAAACTCGCCTAAGGACAGGAAATTTCTTGTAACGTTGACAGATGAACCCAATAGGTACACAGCTGATGTCAATGACGGAAAGGAATAAAAACGGTTGAGAACATTTTGAACTATCTCGATTTCCATAGAACCAATATTATTCCCACGACCTATAATATTGAACAGCTTTGACTACATAAAACTACGCAGGTGTATAAACAAATACCGCGAGTAAATAAAGTACCCTTGTCTTAATCTATTTATCAAACATCAGATTAGTTAGCCCAGCATTCATAAGCCCACACCCACATCTTGTTGTTGAAATCCCTCCCTTTTATATAAATGCTCGAATAATACCAGACAATTACGTATACTTAAATTTGAATATCTAAATGTAATTGCTGCTAATGATATGGTCACGCAAAAGCCACATTAATATCATAAATAATACATCCATTTTCGATTCCCAATCTTTTTCTATCAAACAAATTAACATATTACATATTCCAGTAAGATTTTATAAAAATAATAGGGATTTCAATATTTTGCCACTGTTATCTTTAAAGGAATTCTAATTAGATTGTAAATTATCTTCTCATATTAATTATGAATTAGTGGAATATTAGTATTCGTAAGTGAAATAATTAAAGAAAACCCTGTGAAATAAAGTACCATTTTTTGTTTGTTTTTAAGGCGAAATATTGTATGAACAGTAATTACATTACCTCAAGGGCGCACGAACTTTCACACAATAACTCTACAAATATAAAATATTTTTATATCAAATAATACCGGCTACTGATTAGCTGAAGTTCTAATTGTTCATTTTCACCAGGGCAATTGGTCGTATATATATACATTTAACATATTATTTAATTAATATCATTCCTAAATATATTGAAAACGACGCTTGTGAACTGCTTACTTCGGTTTAAAGCCAATGAATCCACTTAGATTTCGTTAAGAATCTATCTAACTAAATAACTAACCATCACGCTGTTTCCCCGTAGGCAGAGAGGACGGACAGCCAAACAACTCGGTCTTTGCACACACTGGCCTGGCCCGACTCGAGTATCTGATTCACTTCTGCTATCATTCGCATTTGCATCATATATCCTCCTTATACTCCTATCCATTCGCTCTACATGCCCAAACCATCTATGCGTCCCTTTCTTAATCTTACTCATTACGCTTACATCAGCCTTGCACTCTTTGCGGATCTCCACATTCCTCACACAATCAAACATGGCTTTACTACACATACGCCTCAGGGATCTCATTTTAACAGCATTCAATCTACGTTCATCCTTTCATTGCCAGCTTACCAGCTTTCCATTGTGGACTGCTAACTTCGCTTCTTTGGACAATTTTTTACTAGCGCCAACTGCGTTCAGTCCTCCATTAATAGAGTTACCTGCAATTACCCTTTTTTCAATATCTCTGTCAGCCTTTCCTTCTCTCGTAAACATACTTCCTAAATACCAAACTCATCCACCTGCTCCAAGTATTCCTCATTCACAGCTATATTGCACACTGTTTTCGTACTTTCTCTTTCAAACACCATTACTTTGGACTCGAAATTATTCGTATTCCTAGTAAAACGGTATTGTAGGCCATTAACGAATGAATTGATAGGTATCCTTTTAAACTTTAAGTAAAATAATAATGTTTTGATTTCACATGTATCCTAACATTTTTAAATGTCGTCATGATATATTAGACAAAAGCAGTTGCGTGAACACACGTTCCGAAATTATTATGATTTTACTCACACTTTATCAGGAAGCTGCTTGCAGTCCCGTTTTTAACAGGATTGCCAATGAATTGAAGAGATATTTTCTCCGTGTAAAACCAGATCGAGCAATTTAAGACGACTTTTCCATTTACGGATTGCTAAAGATGGCTAACAAATTGTTATAGTCTGACTCGTATAAAATTCAGAATGCCAGAAAAAGTATGAGTATATTTCATTAAAAAGAGTCTTATCGAGAAAGTAGCCAATAAATTTAATATCTACTCGAAATTTTTAAGAGGGTCGATAGATCCCGTAAATCCAACTGACAAGACGTTTATAAATGATTTATCGTAGTCAGTATTTCATTACATGTATATTATGGTAGCGTTAGCACCTAGGATTCTTGCTGCAGAGTCTACATCTTTTATCATCCTCGAAAGTCACAGCGGTGCTGCCAAGGTCTGGTATCTGTGATCGGATATTCTGTCAGCGATTTGTTAGCAGCAGACACACACCTGGACGGATAACGAACCTCGTGCTGGCACTGTTGGTGGACGCGGTGGACTCTTTCGCTGCAGCAGCTGGTCCAGTTTCTTCACCACTTAGGATTCTTGCTGCAGATTCTCCACCTTCTATCTTCGTGTCACCTGTTCCTGTACTTCATTTTACTTAACTTAACTTCACTTTATTTGTGTAATATTTATATTTTATGTAATACCTGCATCAACTGTAAAGCGCCCCTGAGGTGAGGTCTCACAAAAGCGGCGCTATAAAAATTGTCCATTAAATAAATATATTTGCTAAAAAGTCATATGAATTATTTAATTACATTTACGAATGCCTAGATTCCAGATTGATGTCGTTTCGCGGTCCAGAAGATTTATCAGCGGCGAGGGTTACAAATACAAACCGATTAGTGTGAATAATTAAGACATGATTAACATTATATCCCAGAAATCGTGACCAGGCCTAATTACGGCTAATTGTTCGGTAACACGCCATTTCAAGGCGTTCAATAAGCATCATTAATTCAGGTGATTCTTTCAATTAATCCTAAATACCATGGATAGTTATATAGACAACAAAAAGTAATGGGAAAGTAGTAGGATAAAGAATGTTTGTTTAGGTTCAATGGCTTCACGAGGTCAGTGATAGAATATTTTAAAAGGTTTTGTATGTTTTAGGTCAGTTTTCAAACGCGTTTAAAGTACTTAGTTTTTTACTTTATTGATTTAGCTCAATCAAATTTACAATTTGGGAGGCGGGTACGGGTACCGCCGCCCCGCTAACTATTTATTGGATTACCCAAACGTCTGTCGTAGGACATTCAAAGTTTACACGCTTTGTTTGGTGACATAGTAAGGGTGACTGGGTTCATAGGGTGAGGTTTGTCTAGACCTTGCATGTTAGGCCGGATCGGTTGAGGGAGAACTTTTGACCTCTCCAGCCGTCTCGACCTATTTATTGGCTTACACGGCTGTAAGAGGGCTGGACTCGTACATCTGTTACTCCTGTACACACTGACCACCGTATTCCTATCCAACACTCATACCCTTTTACTTCCTCTCCTCGTTTTTCTCAAAAAACACTCTACACAGCATCCCAAAAGATGATATAGGCAGGGAGGGAAATTATTTTTCTCAGGCCTCCGATGTAATGTAAACAAAAATTCAAACTGGACACCTAAAACTTTTATAAGCTGCAGTTCTTTATTAAATAGAACATTTTCTATTCCGACATACACTTGTATGTATGCTTTAAAATAGACAATACAGAAAAAAATAATTTATTAACTCGAGAACATAATTTTGGAAGGAACTAGGTTCCAAAGTTTGTGATCGACTGGCCATGTGGAAAGAACGCTATGTGACAGGATACCAAACACTTTAACCAAATGTGTGTCCCAGTAGAAAAGAACCTGAGTCAGTCCGAGAAAGAGGTGGTCCGAGAAAGAGCAAGTGGATTAGAGTAGGATGTGGAGGTCAGAGAACATAAAAGGAATACCTAGCTAGAAACCATATCCGATGAAACCAACGATTGTGATAAAGACTAAATCTCACCATGGAACGTATCTCGGTAATGATTAAATAGGTTTGTTTTTAAGTTACGTGAAAGCTCTAAATAAAATCAATATGGTTGTATCTATTTGATTACTTAATAAAGGCTTCACCAATCATTCAGAGGTCAATCAATCATTGATTTTTAATGTTACCGACACGATTTCAAGGGCGGCCAAACAAAAAACGTTATTAATCACTTGTAAAGCACTGAATCAAATTTTGGTAAATATTTAAAAGGATTATTCAATGATTCTTGTTGAATTTTGCCGGTGTTGTTATTTTTAATTAAAATGTAATTAAGGCTCCGTAGGAAGCACACAAAAAGAAGAAAAGGTTGGTTTGAAAGAGACATATGTAAATACGAATGTTAAAGGGAGCGCGTCAATATTTAAATAACTATTAAATTTAATAAGTGTAAAAAAAATATTTAACTAACCATGATTTAAGTAAAATTGAGCAAAAATCTACAGATAAACGTCTCAAGAAACATTAAAATTCAAAGAAACACTGTGAAATTTTTCGTACCTATAAATTGTTAAATAAAAGAATGAGTTGTGTTTTTATAATCTAAAAAAATAACATATGGTTTTAACCCGTCGGCTTACCTGCCGCTAAGATTGGAGGGCTGCACTTTTTTTGCATCGGCATATTGCCCGCGCCCCATTTTGGCGACTAAAACTTTTCCCACATACTTAGATAGTTCACAATAAAATTATAATCTATACAAAAGCATAAAAAGTGTTTAATTTGGGGAAATATGGGGTGCGATACTGAACAGTAATAATCCTTCTCAAGTATGCACAGATGTAACAAATAAAAAATAGTGTGCCTATGGGATAAGAGCTAAAAAATGTAGAGTGCTCAAAGAAAGTATGCTGTATTTTGATAGAAATTCGGAATGAAAATAGAAACAAAAAAATGTTACAGGATTGACTAAGGGTCATGAGAAAGTAGACTCAGGCTCTCAGTTATTTTGCTGCTGATGAATAAATGTAACCAACCTTCGCTTCAAACTGACTCCAAGAGTTCAAACCATCCATAAATTATATCGAAGATTTTAAATGACACCCCCAACAAGTGTTTTTAACGCCATCTGCAGTCATACATCAAATTGTAAATCCTTATTAACTGCCTTCATGTGTTGAAACTCATCTTGTAATAATGTTAAAATTAGTTTTAATAATATGCTTTCATTTCATTATAACAACAATAAATTTGTTCCGACAGTTATTAATATGCTTTTACCTAAAAGCTATTTCCTTTACTTTGGTGTGAATTAAAAAGCTAGCAACGGGCATGACATTCAAAATAAAAATAATTATAAGGGATTGTGCGTGCCCGAACTAGAATATTTACCAATTTTTTTAAGGTCTTACTAATTTCTTTGAAATATATTTATTTACATCGTTTTGACATAGAGATTAAGTGATATTTTTTTAATAACTCGTCATTTTATACAACAATAGGCTTATTATCGAAAGAACACGAATCCTGTATTATTTGCATACTCTTCATAATATATTATTATGTTTTCGGAAATCATTATAAATAGTAAACATTTTATTTATGAAAGACAAACATTCCCGGTCTACGAATAACGAGACAGTATTTGAAAATCTCTTATAGCCATCACACCAAACGGAAAAATTGCTTCTCTCGTGATGGAGTACTTCCAGTCGAGGAATCGTACTCACAACATCTAAGTTCAGTGGCTGAGTTTTGAGTGACCGGTCCTTTGCTTGTGCCTTTTGAAGTCCTATTCTGTTATGCACGAATCAAAGGTAATTCCACAATGTTTAATTTTTTTGTTGGCTTGAAACCAAACGAAACACTCATCTGAGAAATGTTGTTTTGTCATAATACTAGATTAACGACATTAATAAATGTTTTACTACACACCAGCGCAGACCGTTGAAAAATCATAAAATAGTCTGAATTCTTGATAAATTACATCATTTGACGGTCTTCGTGATCGAGGGGTAGGACTCTCGACCAGCAATCCGAAGGTCGCTGGTTCATATCCCGATTTACGGAAGTAAATATTAAATGAAATGACTTCAGCCGTATTTGGTGACCAGATCTGAATAGCCAGGTACTCCCTCACCTTCCTCTTCCTCTACCCCATCTCTTTCCCCTAATCCCCTCCCCACTACCTTCAGCCTCACAAAATATCTACCCCAATTGCGAAACCATATTCTCAGTAGCTCCAGTTGGCAGGTACTTTATCCCTGGATTGGATTCTTCAGTTACGGTTTTGAAGATGACTTGACTTTTGAGATTAGTTTAAAGTAATTTTAGTCAATCGAAATTAGTATTGTTCATT